>NW_015549681.1:131748-162775 GCF_001515605.1 Sinocyclocheilus anshuiensis | reverse complement strand
GCTCCTCCGTCCCCTCGGCAGCCAGACGTGGCGGAGCGTCCGGCACCAGGCCTTCACTCGTTGAATCCTCGAGAACCGGTAGAAGGCTGGGTTCCATATGTAAGACCTAAGTGGATCCCATATGTGTAAAGTCCACGGTATAGCCTTGAGCCCGTGTTTCCCCGGCAGACTTCTGCCATTCCAAGAGGGTTACAATCACCTCCATTTTTTCATATCCACCTAAGGGATGTCCATATGTGTACTGCTTCCGAAACCTCCTTCGGGAAGGTTGCAGCTTCCGTAACGTCCCTGTTCCAAGTAGAACGGGTACGTTTTCCCAGTGTTATCCAGTCTTACTCAGTGGGTAGTGCCATAGTAGCAGTAGCTGGTCCTATTGTGCAAGCCCTGGCCTACGCCAAAAAGTAGGGGCGCAGGTGGCTTCCACAGGACACTGGAAGGGGCGGTAGCTGTGGCCTTTTGGTAGGATCCCAATTCGTCGGTCATCCGACGTGACGTCGAGAGTGACCGACTGAAAGGGAATGTCTCGGTTACGTATGTAACCCTCGTTCCCTGAAGGAGGGAACGGAGACGTCACGTCCCGTCGCCACAGCTCCTGTACCACCGCTGAGCGGCCGGGTCACCGGATATATATCAAATATATATATTTGTTTTTTTTGTTGTTTTTTTTGTTGTTTTTTTCACTTTTTCACAGCAGTATTATTTATTGATTTATTTTTTGCTTTACCATAATGAGAAATTGAGGGTACTATTGCAAGGGGAAAAAAGTAAAATCTTAAAACAGGATTCAGTTTCTTTATGAAATATGACATGCACTTGATAATTCAATTAATTTTTATTAATTTTTTTAATATATTTCTTCATATTATATATATTTTCAGTATTTCGGTTTTTATATATTTCTTCATATTATATATACTTCAACTTCAACTTATTTATTTTGCTTTAAGTTTTTCATCAAATATTTTGGTTTTATTTATTTCTGCTTTATTTCAATTCACAAAAATGTTTGTTTTAATAATAATAACCCTGCTCTCTGTGTATTACGTCCAATGAATATAAAATTTGTCCCTCCAATTTATCCTTTTTTTTTTTTTATAATAATATATCAAAATACACTGAAAATACACTGAATTTTAGATTTGATGCTGCATTACATCATCTAGTAGAGAATGATTATGAAATGGCTTCATTGTAAGTGTGAATATTTACACCCCAATCTAACGCATCTCTCTAAAATCCCCATAATTCCTGGCAGGCAATCGCAGCTTACCAGATGCCAGATGCTGCACTTTTAAAGTTACATAAGACGCCACTGTAGCTGTCATGGGAATCATGTTAGTTGGTTTATTGCTACTGTGAGGAAGCGTTTGACTAGAATGATGGTTATATGGGTCTGTACCTGTTAGGATGTTCTTGAAGGCCTCCTCCACGTTAGTCGAATCCAGAGCGGACGTCTCGATGAATGACAGGTTATTTTTCTCTGGAAGCAAACAGAAGGTGTTTAATATCCCCTGCTCTTAAAAATATCCACTGACAACATAAACCTTCATGCAGAGCGAAGCTTGTTCACAAGACATGAGCGGAATGAATTTCTGTGCAAATTCAATTGCATGCATCAATTTGACTGCTTTTGGAAGACGTCTATTCTGCTCACCAAGGCTGCATTTATTTGATCAAAAATACAGTAAAAACTGTGAAATATTATTACAATTTCAAACAGCTGTTTTCTATGTGAATATCTGTTAAACTGTAATTTATTTCTGTGATCAAAGCTGAATTTTCAGCATCATTACTCCAGTCTTCAGTGTCACATGATCTTCAGAAATCATTCTAATATGCTGATTTGCTGCTCAAGAAACATTTCTGATTATTATCCATGTTGAAAACAGTTCAGTCATTATTTTGGCGGCAGGCTTTGTTCTGAAGGGTTCAGATTCTGAGCTGTCCACAAACAAACCTCACTGAGGTTTGACTAATGCAATTACCAGAATTTTTAATATGCAATAGATATAAACTTCCATGCAGAAGTTATACAGGTCTATAAATGAGACTGGTTTTTATCAGCTGTTTGGACTCTCATTCTGACGGCACCCATTCACTGCAGAGCATCCATTGCTGAGCAAGAGATGCACTGCTACATTTCTCCAAATCTGATGAAGAAACACACTCATCTACATCTTGGATGGCCTGAGGATGACGACGTTTTAGTTTTCATTTTTTGGTTGAACTATTCCTTTAATGGTCTAAAATACTCTGTAATTCTCCACAGCTTTGCATTATGCCTACATAAATCAGACAAACAAAAGGAGCAGCAGTTTTCCTCCTCAGCTCTTCAGAGGACTGTCGTGCGATGTCTCTAGGGTTGGCTGTACCTGCGAAAGCGCGCGCCTCGTCGGTGGGAACGGCTCTCAGGTGGCGCAGGTCGCTCTTGTTCCCCACCAGCATGATGACGATGTTGTTGTCGGCGTGATCTCGCAGCTCCTTCAGCCAGCGCTCCACGTTCTCATAGGTCAGATGTTTGGCGATGTCGTACACCAGCAGCGCGCCGACCGCGCCACGATAATACCTGCACACGTCAGAAAACCATAACCACAGTTTGAGCCAAAATATCAAACGTCACTATTTCTATTGCTCACAGTTTTAGTTTTAGTTCAGTTTTATTTATTTCATTTAGTTAGTAAATAAATGTAACTTTATTGTTCATTTTATTTCATTTTAGCAATGTTGCCTTGGCAACAATTTTTGTTTAGATGTTGTTTTTCATGTAATATTTATATTTTTTAAAAATAATAAATGTTTTGAATAGTTTTACTTTTATTAAATAAATTGTACTTTATTTTCTTTAATTTTAGCAGTGTTGCCTTGGCAACCTTTTTCAGTTTGTTCACTGCTTTTTTGTTTAATTTTAGTTTTTAGCTAACATTTATATTTTAAAAACATGTTTTTAATAGTTTTTCTTTTAGTTAGCAATAATAACCATGCTCTCACTATCACTATTACTTATAGTTAGAGTTCAGATTTAGTTTTTATTTTATTTATTTAGTTAATACATTTTATTAAATTATTTTTTATTTATTTAGTTAGTTAGTAATTTTAGCAATGTTGCCTTGGAAACTTATTTCAGGTGGTTGCCAAGGCAACATTCCTTTTTTCATGTGTTTTTTCCATGTAATATTCATATTTTAACAAATTAACAAAAATGTTTTTAATAGTTTTAGTTTACAATTATAACCCTGCTTTCACCATCACTATTGCTCATAGTTTTAGCTGTAGTTCAGTTTTACTTTTTATGTAATTTAGTTCGTAAATAAATTGTATTTTATATTTTATTTAATTACATTTTTAGCAATGCTAACTTGGCAAATTATTTCAATTAGTTGCTTATTTTCATTTAGTTTTAGTTTTTATTTCATTTACTTAGTAAATACATTTAATAAAAAAAAATATTTAGTTAATAATTTTAGTTTAGTTTATTTAGTTTAGTTGTAGTTTTTCATCTAATATTTATATTTTAACAAATTAACAAAAATGACTATTGCTCAGTTAGAGGTTTGATCACATTGCCAACACTAATAAAAAATACAATGGCTGAAAGATGAAAATAAAAATAAATGGCTGAGGTGAAGGATGCAAATGTTATTTTAGGAATGGGGAACCAAAACCACATCTGTTCACTTATCAACAGCCACAAATGCAAATTATTTTATATTGTGGCATATTTGTTACGTTTAACTTATATATAGGCCTACTTGTGTCTTTATCTTTTCCTGTTTTCTATGTGAATATCTGTTAAACTGTAATTTATTTCTGTGATCAAAGCTGAATTTTCAGCATCATTACTCCAGTCTTCAGTGTCACATGATCTTCAGAAATCATTCTAATATGCTGATTTGCTGCTCAAGAAACATTTCTGATTATTATCCATGTTGAAAACAGTTCAGTCATTATTTTGGCGGCAGGCTTTGTTCTGAAGGGTTCAGATTCTGAGCTGTCCACAAACAAACCTCACTGAGGTTTGACTAATGCAATTACCAGAATTTTTAATATGCAATAGATATAAACTTCCATGCAGAAGTTATACAGGTCTATAAATGAGACTGGTTTTTATCAGCTGTTTGGACTCTCATTCTGACGGCACCCATTCACTGCAGAGCATCCATTGCTGAGCAAGAGATGCACTGCTACATTTCTCCAAATCTGATGAAGAAACACACTCATCTACATCTTGGATGGCCTGAGGATGACGACGTTTTAGTTTTCATTTTTTGGTTGAACTATTCCTTTAATGGTCTAAAATACTCTGTAATTCTCCACAGCTTTGCATTATGCCTACATAAATCAGACAAACAAAAGGAGCAGCAGTTTTCCTCCTCAGCTCTTCAGAGGACTGTCGTGCGATGTCTCTAGGGTTGGCTGTACCTGCGAAAGCGCGCGCCTCGTCGGTGGGAACGGCTCTCAGGTGGCGCAGGTCGCTCTTGTTCCCCACCAGCATGATGACGATGTTGTTGTCGGCGTGATCTCGCAGCTCCTTCAGCCAGCGCTCCACGTTCTCATAGGTCAGATGTTTGGCGATGTCGTACACCAGCAGCGCGCCGACCGCGCCACGATAATACCTGCACACGTCAGAAAACCATAACCACAGTTTGAGCCAAAATATCAAACGTCACTATTTCTATTGCTCACAGTTTTAGTTTTAGTTCAGTTTTATTTATTTCATTTAGTTAGTAAATAAATGTAACTTTATTGTTCATTTTATTTCATTTTAGCAATGTTGCCTTGGCAACAATTTTTGTTTAGATGTTGTTTTTCATGTAATATTTATATTTTTTAAAAATAATAAATGTTTTGAATAGTTTTACTTTTATTAAATAAATTGTACTTTATTTTCTTTAATTTTAGCAGTGTTGCCTTGGCAACCTTTTTCAGTTTGTTCACTGCTTTTTTGTTTAATTTTAGTTTTTAGCTAACATTTATATTTTAAAAACATGTTTTTAATAGTTTTTCTTTTAGTTAGCAATAATAACCATGCTCTCACTATCACTATTACTTATAGTTAGAGTTCAGATTTAGTTTTTATTTTATTTATTTAGTTAATACATTTTATTAAATTATTTTTTATTTATTTAGTTAGTTAGTAATTTTAGCAATGTTGCCTTGGAAACTTATTTCAGGTGGTTGCCAAGGCAACATTCCTTTTTTCATGTGTTTTTTCCATGTAATATTCATATTTTAACAAATTAACAAAAATGTTTTTAATAGTTTTAGTTTACAATTATAACCCTGCTTTCACCATCACTATTGCTCATAGTTTTAGCTGTAGTTCAGTTTTACTTTTTATGTAATTTAGTTCGTAAATAAATTGTATTTTATATTTTATTTAATTACATTTTTAGCAATGCTAACTTGGCAAATTATTTCAATTAGTTGCTTATTTTCATTTAGTTTTAGTTTTTATTTCATTTACTTAGTAAATACATTTAATAAAAAAAAATATTTAGTTAATAATTTTAGTTTAGTTTATTTAGTTTAGTTGTAGTTTTTCATCTAATATTTATATTTTAACAAATTAACAAAAATGACTATTGCTCAGTTAGAGGTTTGATCACATTGCCAACACTAATAAAAAATACAATGGCTGAAAGATGAAAATAAAAATAAATGGCTGAGGTGAAGGATGCAAATGTTATTTTAGGAATGGGGAACCAAAACCACATCTGTTCACTTATCAACAGCCACAAATGCAAATTATTTTATATTGTGGCATATTTGTTACGTTTAACTTATATATAGGCCTACTTGTGTCTTTATCTTTTCTTGCATAAGAATTACTAAGAAAAAGTAGAACCAGGGTTAGTTATTATAGTTCACTAAAACTAAAACCATAAAAAGTCATTACTTGAAACAAAATAAACTTTAACTGAAATATAATAAAATACAAAGAAACTTAAATTAATTTTATTTCAGCTCAATTTTAATCAGCGACATTTTTCATTTTCGTTTAGTTTAACTTGGTGTACAAACATAACAAAACCTAAAATTTGCACTAAAAATAAATAAAAACTTGAAATGACAAATAAAAATGACAAAAATACACAACAAAATTACTAAAACTTTCAAATCAAAATTAAATAGTTAATAATTTTAGTTTAGTTTATTTAGTTTAGTTGTAGTTTTTCATCTAATATTTATATTTTAACAAATTAACAAAAATGACTATTGCTCAGTTAGAGGTTTGATCACATTGCCAACACTAATAAAAAATACAATGGCTGAAAGATGAAAATAAAAATAAATGGCTGAGGTGAAGGATGCAAATGTTATTTTAGGAATGGGGAACCAAAACCACATCTGTTCACTTATCAACAGCCACAAATGCAAATTATTTTATATTGTGGCATATTTGTTACGTTTAACTTATATATAGGCCTACTTGTGTCTTTATCTTTTCTTGCATAAGAATTACTAAGAAAAAGTAGAACCAGGGTTAGTTATTATAGTTCACTAAAACTAAAACCATAAAAAGTCATTACTTGAAACAAAATAAACTTTAACTGAAATATAATAAAATACAAAGAAACTTAAATTAATTTTATTTCAGCTCAATTTTAATCAGCGACATTTTTCATTTTCGTTTAGTTTAACTTGGTGTACAAACATAACAAAACCTAAAATTTGCACTAAAAATAAATAAAAACTTGAAATGACAAATAAAAATGACAAAAATACACAACAAAATTACTAAAACTTTCAAATCAAAATTAAATTTTTTTTTTTTTTACAAATTCTATTTCTAAATATTAATCAAAACTATAATAGTGCATCAATGATACTGAAATTGCACTGGGTAGAACTGTGGTATTCTTTGAAGTACTGTGTAAATAACGCAATACTAAATGGTAATCACTCAGTATTACAGTATATGTGGTTGTATTTATGACTGTACTCACGCAGAGGTGATGGCCCTGTACCGCTCCTGCCCTGCCGTATCCCAGATCTGCGCTTTTATCGTCTTGCCGTCCACCTGGATGCTCCTGGTGGCGAACTCCACTCCTATCGTGCTCTTGCTCTCCAGATTGAACTCGTTCCGTGTGAAGCGCGACAGCAGGTTACTCTTCCCGACGCCCGAATCTCCGATGAGAACCACTGAGAGCAGCATTTCATTTGTGTTCAGTAAAACTTTTTTTTTTTTTAATAAATTAATACTTTTAAATACCAAGGATGCATTAAATTGCTCAAAAGTGACAGTAAAGACATTTATAATGTTATAAAAGATTTCTACTTCAAATAAATGCAGTTCTTTTAAACTTTCTATTCATCTGTGAATCCTGAAAAATTAAATATATCACGGTTTCCACAAAAATATTGTGCAGCACGACTGTTTTCAACATTGATAATAATCAGAAATGTTTCTTGAGCAGCAAATCAGCATATTAGAATGATTTCTGAAGATCATGTGACACTGAAGACTGATGCTGAAAATACAGCTGCGCATCACAGAAATAAATTACAGTTTAATATATATTCACATTGAAAACAGCTGTTTGAAATTGTAATAATATTTCACAATTTTACTGTTTTTACTGTATTTTTGATTAAATACATACAGCTTTGTTGAGCAGAAGAGACTTCTTTCAAAAACCCCAAACTTTTGAATAGTAGAGCGCATAAACATACCAAAACGGTAAATATTCTTTGAGTCAAGCCAATAATTCATTCAAAAACACCTAGCTTACACAATAATTAAAGATTTAAGCCACCAAAATATGAGGAACTGCATCCTGGCGAATCTGAGACAGAGATAAAATATGAAAGGAAAACAGGTAAATAATCCCACTGTCATAATAAAAAATAGAGAATATAGATAACGAATAGAAAAAAAGATAATCACAATGTTTATGCTTTCACTGTAGCCTGCAAAAATGACATTAACCCCTATAATAATGGCTGTTCACATTATTTTGTCCTCCCCCTGTATATACATAAGAATAATGCAATATTATGCCAGTTTAATGACCAGTAAGAAAATATCAGTGGTTGGTCAATTTTCTCAATTCAGTTATCATTGACAAGTGTAACCAAAAGTTCATTTTGAACTCTCGTTCTCTCTTTCTTGGTTTTGAAGGCCCATTACTCAAGATCTGATTCCCATATAAGATCTGGAATATAAATAGTTGTATGGACTACTTGTAATGTCCATTTTTGGAGTTCAACACCCCCAGTGGCCTTCCACTTTCATTATGGCTCAGACAGTCTACAAAACAACATGTTGTGTTTCATGTATAAAACAAGGTCAGTAAAGGATGGCACAGTTTTCGTTTTCCTTTAAAGCTGTGAACGTGTTTGCATTGAGTTCCTTCGGCTCGGGCTGATATCCTCACGTCATCTTACTCGGAAGTCAAGTCGAACTTTGATCCTCACATTATGCTGATTTTGTGAAAATGGAATGTCACAGATTTGCCGCGTCAGACTTTGATCAGGTGCCGTGATACAATCAGTAACGAATCAGCTGCAGGACAGAACATCAGCATGTCGCCTCTTTATTATCACGCATGCTATTTTTAAATTTGCCGCGATCCTACCCAGCTAACAAAAATATGTTCTATGAATGTTGTGCTAACATTCCCATGAAGTTATGAATTATTGTTTTTTTTTTCAGTTTTCCCAGTTTCTTAACGTATTAAGAACATTTCTTCTTTATTGTGTGAACGTTACAGAAACATTATGAGGATTTTTGAATGTTCTCTCAACATTTAAAACACCCATTTTTTAATATCTAAAGAACGTTTTTTCTTAGTTATGATAACGTTAGAGGAGCATTTCATTGTAGCCTTTTAATTCTGAGAATGTTACATTTGAATGTTCTCTCAACGTTTAAAACACCCATTTTTATATTTAAATAATGTTTTTCTTGGTTGAATGTGAATGTTAGCGGAACATTCCATTCTACTGTTTTGAAAACATTATAAAATGTTATTTCTGAATGTTTTTTTTATGTGTTATTATTTCTTCTTAGATATGTGCAGTGTTGGGGGTAACGCATTACAAGTAACGCAAGTTACGTAATCAGATTACTTTTTTCAAGTAACTAGTAAAGTAACACATTACTTTCCATAAAAAGTAACTAAGTAACGTAATTAGTTACTTTTTTATGGAGTAACGCAATATTGTAACGCATTACTTTTAAAAGTAACTTTCCCCAACATTGATGATATGTGAACGTTAGAGGAACATTTAATTCTATTATTTTGAAAATATCATGAGAATGTTACATTTGAATGTTCTCTCAACGTTTAAAACACCCATTTTTATATTAAAAGAACGTTTCTTTTTAATGTATTACGAACGTTTCTTCTTGGTTATACGAACGTTAGAGAAACATTCCATTCTGTCACCTTGAAACGTTCTATTGTTATTACTGAAAAACGTTCCTGAACATAGTCCTGAGAACATACTAGTAACATCATAAGGACGTTCCGAAAACAATGTTCTAAGAACGTTTCCTCTCAACATTACGAGAACGTATCAAATATTAATAATGTCACAAGGACGTTCCATAGACAGAATTTTAAGAATAGGCCTATTTGTTCCAACATTTACATGACATTTACTCACGTTAGTGAACGTTTTAGCTGTTATAATCACTAGAAAGCATTAGATCGCAGTGCAAAATGAACCAGCACCCGTTTTTTGTTTTTATCTTAAATGAGAACATGAACTCAATGGAGGGCTGCATCTCATTTCAGGCTCATATATTTAATGCATGCTAAATCCCCATCATCCAGGCCCTGGTATATCCCGTGTGCAAGCATTCAGGCCATCGCAAACAGATGTTTCACTGATCGATGGATGTGTGTGGATGCCTCTGCGGGAGTTTCTGTCTCAAAGCCTGTTATTTATGCCATGCTTTCAGACGGGTGCCGCTGCGAAAGACGTTTCCTGATACAACAGGCTCTAAGATTGCTTGTCAGATCTGGAATAATGGATGGGTTATTAATGATTACTCCTCTGCTCTGTGTGAGGGAATGCAGAATTTACCTTTGAACAAGAAATCGTATTCATCATCTCTGTTGGCCATTGTAGAGAAGCCGCTCCGTCCTGCAGTCCGTCCAGAGGGAGGGAAATCAGATGATGATGTATTAATAACTCAGTGTGAGAAGAAAAGAATCAAATGAATATTAAAGACACACAATGCGCCAGTGCCGCCGCCGCCGCCGCTGCTGCTGTCACACCGCAGGAAGAGCGATCTGCTCGGTCTGCATTAGGGGAGGAGTCCCGCAGCTCAGCTCTGGAGCTCCGCGGCCGCCAGAGGGCGCTAGAAACACCGCTGCCCTGCTGGATAGATATTACCGCAGCTGTGTGTGTGTGTGTGTGTGTGTGTGTGTGTGTGTGTGTGTGTTTACACTCTCTTTATCACAAGATATCTGGGGTTTCTTTAGCTACACCCACTGTCATGTCCCAGGGGTTGTTTTTGTTTTTCAAGCTAACTATTTCTGTAGTTTAATGGTCTTGTTCACTTTTGTGCTTTCATCATTTATTTTTGCTACTTGATGTATTGTTTTTATTAGACGTTTAATCTTAAAATATGAAAATAGATCAGAATTTTACGATATAAATATTAAAATATTTATTATTATTACAATAAACATTCACATTGCAGTTTTATTCAGTTTCGCAGAGATTACAACCATCCCTCATTTCCAACAACAATTTAATAAAGTTTTTTCTCTCTCTCAGAAGCTTACAAAAGTGTCAGTAAAAAGCTTGGGATGAAATATGGGAATGAATATCAAGGTAAATGTTATTTGAGAAGAGCGTTTTTATTGTGTGTCAATTCCAGCTAAACAGTTTTGTCAGATTACGCAAGAAGTTTGAAATATTATTTAATTGGGTGATAATCAGCCTTAGTATAGAAGGAAAAATATACAGAAAAAACATATAGAAATGTTCAAATGTAATTTACATCAAAGAATGCTATTAATCACAATTTGTAATTTGAGATATGGTTGAAATTATATTATTAGTAGACAAATAAAGAAACACTTTATAATGTTTATTTATTTAAATATTTCAGTAATTAATTATTTTTTATTTATGAATTTTTAAAATCTTATTTCTTTTATTTTTAATGAATTGTATTTTTATTTATGTATTTTTATTTGTAATTAATTAATGTATTTATTTTTATGTATTTTTTTATTTTATTGCTTTTTATATTTGTATTTTTTAATTTATTTATTTATTCATAATAATTGCTTTTTTATTTGTTTGTTGTTTATTCATTGAATTGTATTTTATTTGTATTTATTTATTTGTTTTGCACGCAACAGAAAGGCACTTTTGTCTGTGGTCATGAAACTCTCTTCCTCTCTGTTTAGCGCTGCTGTTTTTGCCAAATGAAGAGTCTCTGAAAGGCTTCCTGGGAGAATCTATGGACTCACATGAGCAAACTACAAGATAATGGGGAACATCAGCAAGCTCAGAGAGGGAGCCAAGCATTGGAGGAATCAGAGGCCTGGAGGAAATATGTGAGCCGACCTTCCATGACCCCACTGTTTCCTGTACAGACAGGAAGTGAGGTGTAACTGCTGAATAAGCTTCCCAGCAGTGTGAAGACGACACATATATCATATACTAATATGGTTAGTGATTTGGGTTTTTGGAGTTTGGTTTTCAACATTTTCCTAGAGCTACAAAGCTGCAATGCATGAACTAATCCGAAGAAAATGTCAGAGTTTTAGCTGGAAACATTCATATTTTTAAGCAGCTTGGCAAAATGCTTGCATTCACTGTATGTGTTTGGCAGATGCTTTTATCCAAAGTGATGCCTTTTGTATGTTCCTGAAGACTCAAGCATCGTGCATCATTTGAGCCACTTCATAAGAGCGTTGAGTGTGAAGACATCTGAGGTTTTGAGGACGATTCTGGGATGATTGTGAGAGACTGTTGTCGAGGTGCGTGAGTCACATCACTTCCCATGGTAACATGCAAATGAAGGCTTGATTTAGATTCCGTCACATGACTCAATGCAAAACAACGACAGAAGAGTTTCTCTCTTAACAAAAGAAATAACTGAAGTGTGTGTCTGTAACAGACAAACTGTAAAACTGCAAGAAAAATCACAAATGAGATTGTTTCTCCTGGACAGCAGTTAGATTAACCCTATAAAACCGACTGTATCAAACAAGGCCTCTAATGATCAACATGATGAAAACTTCGCTGTTAAACCGGTTTCACACACAATCTCCTCCATGCCTTCTGATTGATCGTTTAGAGTATTTTATCCAGTCAAAGCTTTGTTAGTGTAACTGTACAAATGTACACCTTCAGCTTGAGCTTCACGTGTCTTTCTGCTGTCAAATCTTGACTGATTTTTATCAAGTAAACATAAGAATAACTTTAGTAATATTTTCAGATGAACACTTACTGAACTGAAGCAGCTTGGCTTTACTTGATTCTCCATAAGATCCTGTTCAAATGTGAGTCTCAAATCTGATCATCAGGCTTTTGAGGAGCGTTTATTTGTTCATCTCTCGATCATCATTGGATTGCATTGCATTATATGTTTGGATCTTTTAAATCTCATCTTACTAAGACACATTATTGGAGATATTTATTTATATTTATAGCATTTTATGTAAGTGTCTGCTGTACTGTTATAAAGATCTCATTGATTTACATTACAAGCATCAGAATTTCATCACTTTTTGTGCATATGAATATCAGCATCTGCACCAAATTGCATTTTTTTTCCTCAGTTTGAGTCTCTTTTTTCTTCCATATTCTCACGATATCAGACTATATGAGCCATGAAAGCCCGATGTAACAAAGATACAGACATAAAACACAAATGCAGACTTTTTTTAGATTTTGTCTAAAGTTTCAATAAACTATTCCATTAAAAAAAAAAAATAAATCTTATTATTATTAAGGCTTTACAGGGTTAAATTGCAAGCAAGTTAGGTCTCAGAAAAGGACCCCAACAGTTATAATGCATATATAACACATAGTGTACAACACACGTGTGTTTCTCCTGACAGACACTAGAGGGTGTAGTGTGCGTGTCATGTACTCAAGTGTACTCAGAAAGGGTTGAAGCTGCATGTTTTTCACTTATTATGTTGCGTTTGCTTTTCTCTGGAACGCCACAGTCAGGATGAATTCTCAATGAGTTGTTTTTTTTTTGCTGAGGAACACCTTTTTTCTGTCGAATGACCCCTGTATATCCTGAAACCCATGCAAAATTATGTCCTAAGGACGTTTTGTTAACGTTCTCATTCAGTTAGAAAAACGTTAATTCTGAATGTTCTGTGAATGTTCGAAATTCCACAAAAACGTTATAGGAATGTTAAAGGTGGGGTAAGCGATTTCTGGTAGCCAATGTTGACATTTGAAATCACCAAAACAAACATGCCCCTACCCCAAAAGTGTCTCACTCCTATTTTGATAGCTCCACCCCACACATATGTACGCAACCCAGGCAACGATTAGTTCTGTGAAACAAAGCAAAACTGCTGCTGCGTTCCATTCATGACGTATTGACACAAATTTCAAATGATTTTCAGCGGTCGCTTTGTCATGTCCAGTGTGCTAGATAGACTTTAGCTGTTGCGGCGCAGACACGGTGTTACTCACCTATCGAGAAGAAACAAAGCAACGTCTGTGTCCGATCGCAGGCCTTCCGCTCCTTGAGTTCTCTTCAGAGCTGGAAAGCTGATCCGATATTTACACGGGTCCTACTTCTTGCCTTATCGTTCCGCAGACGTTTTCCTCTTTTGTTTTTTATCCGCCATCTCTATCTTTCTGTTCCTCGGCTCGCTAATGTCCGTCCCGTGCACTGAACGCGCTCTCCTCCACATCATGAGTAGACACGCCCCTTACTGCTGATTGGCTACAAGTTTGTTTTGCTATTCGGCCCGAATCGGTTTTCTAAAGTGTTTTTGAAAAATCGCTTACCCCACCTTTAAGGGAACATTATGAGAATGTTACTTGTGAATGTTCTCTAAACATTCTAAAACAAACAGTAACATTAAAAAAAACTGTAATATTTCAGGAAAAAGCGTTCTATGAACAATATATAAATGTATGTTGTGCTAACGCTTTGTTAAAGCCCAGATAACTTTGAAGGAACATTGTATTAACGTTCCTGGAAGAACGTTTGTTCATAACCTTTCCAGAACCTTCTGATAACATTCCCTGCTTGCTGGGAACATCATATGTTCAGAGTACTTTAATATTAAGATTTGCTTCTAATTTCATTTTTCATGTCAGGAATGATTTCTTTAAAAGGGTGTATTAAGACACATATGATGGACATGATCTAATTCCTAGCAGAGATGCTCAGAGCAGATCTTAACTTTGGCAAAGGTAATGAATCCTGCGGCAATGTGAATACGACATTATTCCAAATATACTTGAGGTAAGACGTCTCAAATCCCTCATGCATTAGCTCACGTGAATCTAGAACATGAAGTGATTTTGACATCTTTTTTTTCGGTGTAAAATGTGGCAGAGCTGTCATTTTAATAACCCACGTAATGGACTTGTTAAGGGCTTGTATCAGATAGATGTGCTGTTCTACCTGCTCTCAGAGATCTGTGTCTCTCGGCTGATTGTCAGGGGATTGACGTCCTCAGAGACGCTTTTATGAAGCTGTGAGTGTCTGTCATCTGATGTTCTCTCATTCATTTGCACCTGCAGCTCCTGCGGCCTTTCTTCACTGCTCTGTGTTCAGTACAGCTGCTGAGGACACCTGAACTACAGACCATCAGCACCAGATCGATGGAGACTGATGGACGTCAAGCAGTAACAGGAAACATTTAGTGGTGCTATTATAGACACAAACTGTAGTTTTTATTTTATTTGTATTAATTTGATTGCAAAAAAAAATTTAATGATAAAATGTATATCTGTTTTAAAGAATAGTTTTTTCTTTTTATTAGTGAAATTGAACTATGAAATTAACCTAAAGCCTAAAGTTAAACCCAAGCTTAAACCTAAAACCTAACACATTTGATTTTATTTGATTTGATTAAAGACATTTTATTTAGGAAATTTTATTTTCTTTTTATTAGTGAAATATAAACTTAATGGAAAGTGGGGTTCATGAAATTGAACTGTGAAATTGAAACCTGAAGCATAAACCTAAAACACATTTATTTTATTTTATTTTAAATTGTATTTTTTATTTATTTAATTTTATTTTAAATTGTATTTTTTATTTTATTTTAATTGTATTTTTTATTTATTTAATTTTCTAATTTAATTTTATTGTTTGAATTTTGTACATTTTAAAAAAATATAAGAAAATTTACTAAAATGTTATTTTCTATTTTATTTAGTTTTAAATTTTTATTTCATTTTTAAAATAAAAAATTACATTTTATTTTCTTTATATCAGTGAAATCTAAAACCTAAACCTGAAGTGTTATTTTTTTGAGGTTATTCATATATTTATGTATTTACCAAAAAATGTGTTTTTTTAGGGAAATATAAAATTATGGAAAGGTGAACCATGACATTGACGAACATGAAATATTCCTCATGTTACATTCCTCCAATACTGGATTCAGAACTGTGGTTGTGTTTTACAGCTAGTTTAAAAGAGTGATCGGTTCAGTCAGTGAAGAGCGCTGTATGATGTTTAATAAGTTGACACGGGTTGGTAGAGCTCATTCATTGTCATCGTCCAGTTTATAGAGGAATTATATTGACTTGTCTTTAGAGTCGTGAAGGTCACATGATGAGAAAGTCACCTCAGAAAGGGAATCAATGACACATGAGACTAGATCTGTGTTTAGTGTCAGAGTGAATGTGTTTTGGATTCAAATATATTTATATTCAAAACTATCTAAACATATTTTTGACGGAAATAATTGAAGTGAATTAGTTTTTTTTAATAATACTTTTTTAAATTGATGTTAATTCTTGTACATTGTTCATAAAAGTAAACAGTTTTGTTATATGCTTTATTGCAACAAATGGCAAGAAAATAAGAAAAAATATAATGCATTCAATGCTTAATTGAAAAATACAAATAGAAACCCAGGTAACAAATTTATGTTATAAAAACAATGTGGAAACATTGTTTTGTAATGTTTCTAAATGTTGAAACGTCCAGTTTTTTTTTGTTTTTTTAAAGGTTACAAAAAAAACATTTCTTAGAAAATTCATCGAGTGCAAATAACATCATAAGGACTTTGAGAGAATGTTGATCTCGGAATGTTTTCTCTCCGTGATATGCATGCATATCAGATATAATAAAGTTATAAGATCATTCCATAACTATTACTTTAAGAACATTTTGTCCTAACATTGATATCACTTTTTGAGAACATTCCATGTTAGATGGGAAGAAATCTCATACAGTCTCACACAGTTTTGCTTCTTGGTTAATGCACCTTGTTTATAAAAGTGTTTAAGAATGGGATTGCATTGCAAGATATTTCAGTCTGTCCATACATGTTGCATGATCAGTGTGTTTGCTCACGTGTGTTTGGACGGGAAACATTAGTGTGAAAATGCTTTCCTGGTTCACACCGCTGGGCTTTGGGTCTCACAGGCTTTGACCCAGATCACAGCAGGTCACAGGCAAGGACTCTATGCAAAATATGTACACTGAAAACAAGCTGAAGTTTAGGATCATTGCATGTGCATTCATTCTGTATTGTGATGTTTATAATGTTCCTTTATGGTCCAGTGCTCAGAATGAATGAACATATACTGTACATCTCTCTGTATTATATCCTGTTGCTTTTATCTGATAAGAGAATTTTCTCCTTAAGTGAATCTGTGTGAAACACAGCCTAAAGTTTACTGCAGCTCAGTTTTGGAATTATATAATAGTCAATAACTGAAGTGACAGACAATCTGATGCAAAACCCCATGTATTTCAGCACAAGAAAGGCTGGTTTTGCTGCTGCTGCATGGTGTATTTTTGGTGATTCATTTGGGAGAAAAGATGCAATAAAAATGACAGCTGACATGCAGACAGTGCCGTCCTCTGAACTCATGCAGAAATGCTCACGCTGCAGATATAAGCGTACTGTACACTTCAGTTCCAACTGAAAATACATTTAATTATAGTGTTATATATTCATGTTATTAAAAACATTTTGATTTAAAGATTTAATTTCTTAATGTGTATATTAACATGTGCGGATCATTGCAGACAGACACCCACTGAACATCATGTATTATTTATACCTTCACTTCACTCTCTGTCTTATAATGGTCTTTAATTGAATAGAGTTTGACCGCTGAGACTGTGGCAAATATTGATACTGTGATAATGAACTGCATTTATATTGTGCTGTCACAGCATGTGTGTTATATAGAGGGCATGTGATATTGTTAAGGACACAAACTTACATTAAAGCATTATTCTATCCATATCAAATTATAGATCGTTTTGACATGTAAACTAAGGTTCATCGTTGTTCTCTATGGTAGCTGTGCAGTGATATACACTGCTGAACTACTATTCAAAACCTTTTTTTAATAGCTGTTTTATAATATGCATTATGTGATGTAAAAATCGTTGTAAATAGTTGTAATTGTGAATAAAACAAAGCATGTTTTACAAGACGATATTTCATTCTTTCTACTTCAGAATTGACCAATTAAAGGGACAGTTCACCCAAAAATGTAATCATTTACTCACCCTCATGTTGTTTCAAACCTGTATGAGTTTCTTTCTTCTGCTGAACATAGAAGATATTTTGAAGAATGTTAATCAAACAGTTGCCGGTAGCCATTGACTTCCATGGTATGGAAAAAAATACTATGGAAGTCAATGGCTACCGGCAACTCATACAGGTTTGAAACAGAATTTGACAGAATTGTCATTTTTGTGTGAATTATCCCTTTAATTCAATGTGTTATTTGCCATTTCTCAGTAAATCCTACACCATTTTTTAGTGTGTCAGCACAGATGCATGTAATTAGGGATAGTTTGTTCTGTATTTAGTTTCTATTGGTGGAAGAAAGTTTCACTTCCAGCACAACACATCATGTTGTGAAGCAATTTCTGCTGTGTTTGACAGGATGTTCACATCAACTCCTGCATCGTCTCTGGAACATGTTGACCATGATTCCTCATTAGATGATCCCAGTCAGCATGTTTAGTAAGTGGGTGCGATAAAAATACCACACAGCTAATGCAGCTCCCCAGCCAACAGGGAACAGTCTCATAACTTTTACAACGTTTTAAAAACGTTATGTGAATGTTAGGACAAAACATTCTTAAAGTCATGTTAATGGAACATACATATAACTTGAAAAACGTTGTGAGATCAACATTCTGGCAACGTCCTTATGATGTTATTTGTACTTTGAACGTTCTAAGAAACATTTTTGTAACCTTTAAATAGCGTTCTAATAACGACAAGAAAACTGAACATAACATTCGAAGAAAATTAAAAATAAACGTTCAAATAACGTTAGTACAGTGTTGTAAGGAAAGTTTTTGTAACCTTTAAATAGCGTTCTAATAACGACAAGAAAACTGAACATAACATTCGAAGAAAATTAAAAATAAACGTTCAAATAACGTTAGTACAGTGTTGTAAGGAAAGTTTTTGTAACCTTTAAATAGCGTTCTAATAACGACAAGAAAACTGAACATAACATTCGAAGAAAATTAAAAATAAACGTTCAAATAACGTTAGTACAGTGTTGTAAGGAAAGTTTTTGTAACCTTTAAATAGCGTTCTAATAACGACAAGAAAACTGAACATAACATTCGAAGAAAATTAAAAATAAACGTTCAAATAACGTTAGTACAGTGTTGTAAGGAAAGTTTTTGTAACCTTTAAATAGCGTTCTAATAACGACAAGAAAACTGAACATAACATTCGAAGAAAATTAAAAATAAACATTCAAATAACGTTAGAACAGTGTTGTAAGGAAAGTTGTTGTAACCTTTAAATAGCGTTCTAATAACGACAAGAAAACTGAACATAACATTCTTAGAAAATTAAAAATAAACGTTCAAATAACATTATATTTTGATTAAAAATAACGTTAGTACAGTGTTGTAAGGAATGCTTTTGTAACCTTTAAATAACGTTCTAATTTTGACAACAAAACTGACCAATGTTCTTAAAAAAATTTAAATAAACGTTCAAATAACATATTTTGGATAAAAATAATTTTAGTACAGTGTTGTAAAGAACGTTTTTGTAACCTTTAAATAACGTTCTAATAACGACAAGAAAACTGAACATAACGTTCTTAGAAAATTAACAATAAACGTTCAAATAACGTTATATTTTGATTAAAAATAACGTTAGTACAGTGTTGTAAGGAGCGTTTTTGTAACCTTTAAATAACGTTCTAATTTTGACAACAAAACTGACCAACGTTCTTAAAAAAATTGAAATAAACATTCAAATAACTTTATATTTTGGATAAAAATAATTTTAGTACAGTGTTGTAAAGAACGTTTTTGTAACTTTTAAATAATGTTAGAATCACAACAAGAAAACTGGACATTTTAACATTCTTAGAACATTAAAAATAAATATTCAGACGGGTGAAAATACAGTTAGTAGAACATTTAAATAAATAACATTTCTAATCACAAGAAGAAAAAAGCAACATTTTAACATTCTTAGAATATTAAAAGCTGACGAAATGTCTTTCCGAAAATTTTTACTAGACAAAAACTCCATAAAACAAATAACGTTTTGAAAGTTGTGAGTTTTATAAACTGGGACCTTTATAAAGTGCGTGCCATTGTAAAGATTGGACCCCAGCTCACAAAAATATGTTTTAAGAATGTTTTGCTAACATTCCCATTACGTTGTGAAAATATGATGTCAAAATGTTTTTAAACGTTCAAAAGTTAAATGTATTAAGATTATTTCTTCTTGGTTATGTGAACATTAAAGAGGAACATTCTCTTTTATCATTTTGAAAACATTATGAGAATGTTACATTTGAATGTTCTTTCAATGTTTAAAACACCCAGTTTTATATTTAAAGAATGTTTTTTTTTTCTCTTGGTTATTTAAACGTTAGAGGAACATGCGATCATTTTGAAACTGTTATGAAAAGTTATTTCTGAATGTTCTGCAGCATCCAATATTAAACGTATTGAGAATGTTTGGGAACATTATGGGAACGTTCTCTGTTATTTGGGACTCACAGTCTCGTTTTCATCCGTGTTAAATTCAATATGGCGTCTAATCTGATTAAGGTGTGTAGCAAAGTGGAGATTCGCTGTTAGATTTCATTAGTTGTAGATGGGACTCGGGTCAGCTGTATCTCAGAGCCCTGGGTGTTTCACTCTGAGCTAAAAAAACTTATGACAGCAGATCCTTTGTGTTTTCCATATGACCGCAGCACAGCTCCCGGAGGAACACACACACAATACCTGAATTATTGCTCAGAAATCAAATCAGACAGGAGATTCATCAATGCACAGCAAAATCCAGACAATTATCATGACTGAAATCAACATAGTGTAAGCTACATCGGTGTCAGTCATTTCTAGGCAGATTTTAAATTAGTAGTTTTCCAGTAAAAAAATATCTAAACATCCTTAAAACAAGACTGACATATGATATTATATGATGATGATGTGTGAAATGCAATGCAAAAAAAGCATATCTGGCAGCAGTAAAGACTGGGGCAAGTTGTCACACGTTTATGTGTGTATTTTTATACATATCATTATTAGCCGAAAATAAGTTACATATTTTGTATGACACATTTCCCATTTTTTAATAATAGTTTTATTTGCTTTTATAGCAAATATCAAATGTAATATAATTTTAAATACATGCAGTATTGTGCACAGATACAGACTATGTTCTTTAGAGACTATTAGGCCTTTTTTCCCAAATCATTGTCAATAAACACAAGGTTTCCATTGTGACAGCTTGCCCCATATTGAGACAACATGCAGCATCTCCCCTAAAGAGTACCTGAAATCCATAGCGATATGACAGTTGTTCAAAAGGTTTTTCTAGTAAGTGTCTTTACAGAAGTCTCAAACATTAACCCAACATTGGAAATACTCAAGTAGTAAAAGTGTGACAACTAGCCAATGTTATATACATATATAATGTAATATTTTACTACCTCTGTAAGGATGTGTACTGTAATAAACTTGAAAACTGACAACACAATATGATAATTAGGCAGTTCATATGACTGTAAATCTGTCGGTTGCTGTTTATTGTTAATAAGCGATATATATTTTTATCCAGAGGTGCTCCAGTCAAGTACATAGACAGCAAGCAATGATTTATCTATAGTTTGTGAGTGGATCGATCAGCTCTGCTATTGATCTGTCTATTTCTGCACTTGCAGGATATCCTTCTGCAACTATAACAACCTTCACAACCGCTTTTTCTGATCGTTTACATTTATGATGATAGGAGAAAAGCTATTTGTAAAAAAAAAGGGGAAAGTATCGTAAAATTATTATATAAAATATTCTTGCCCCAATATTTCCTGCAGGCATCCCAAAACTGAATCAGATTTTACATATTTTTTTCAGATACATTTATTTTAAAAGAAATATATGTGTGTGTGTGTGTCACTCTCACAACCTTGAGAAAAAAAAAAGAAAAAAAAATTATATATATACAGTGGGTACGGAAAGTATTCAGACCCCCTTCAATTTTTCACTCTTTGTTATATTGCAGCCATTTGCTAAAATCATTTAAGTTAATTTTTTTTCCTCATTAATGTACACACAGCACCCCATATTGACAGAAAAACACAGAATTGTTGACAGAAAAATTGAAGGGGGTCTGAATACTTTCCGTACCCACTGTATATATATATATATATATATATATTTATATATATAAGCTCATTGTGATTCTGATATATGTATGTATATAATGTGACATTTGTCACAACACTAAAATAAAAACAAAAATAATAATAAAATAAAAAAGTGCAGTTATTACTGTCAGACTCTGTTCCTTGTTTTGTGTGTGTTTTGCTCCGCATGTGCCTTCCTTGCCCTTATCTGGTCCTTCCCGTTCCTGTCATGATTGTGTTTCATTAGTTCCAGGTGTGTCTCGTCATCCCCTCTCAAGTCCTGTGTATTTATAGTGAGTCCTATTCTGAGTTTCTCTGTCTGGTATTAAACGTCCGTCGGTTCCTGTACTACGTGTGAGTTAATAAATCCTATTTTCTATGTTCTCCGATGTCTCCTCGCTCCTTCGTCTCCTCGTTCCTACACAGTAGCAGCAGTCCGTGACAATTACCTTAAGTATTTCTACCTGCCCAGAACCTTAAGAACGATTGAATTTTAAGCTAGTCAGGTTAATATAGTGAGATTGATTCTGCCACTAAATAATATTTTTGATATGGTATAATATCCTTAGTATCATGTTATATATCAGCCTCATGGTCCTGTTGATGTGCCTCTATTGAAGTTGTTTCTATCTGACCTCCTCTTTTTTTCTAAATTTGTGCGGATAGATGTCCTTTGACCTGCCCTTAATCCTTTAGTTATTATTAACTCCGCTGTCTTTGGGACAGGAATCAGCTGTCAGCACACAAATCCCATCCTAATAAAGTCAGAGGGGGTCAGAGCCTGTATTTACTGTGTATGAACATGGAACGAAACGCTGGGAAAACCATCCCATCGGAGTGCTGAGCTGTCGACCAGGCCTTGAAATTAAGTTTTACTAGAGCGGTTCACTTTAATATTCCTCACGGATCTGCTCTTTTCATGCCCTGCTGAAGAGGTGACCTGATTTATTTCTCTTTTATGTGGCCGTTATTGATCCACAATGTTTTGAGATCCTGATCGACCCAGATTTTCGTCTTTCTCTTTATTCACAGAGCGGCGTTTCCTGTTACGTTCCGGCTTTTCTCTGTCTGAGCTTTCAGCAATTATCTCGGACACCTGAAAATTAAGCTGCGTGTGCAGTTAGTGTGTCACAGCATGTTTTCTCTCCATATAAACAGCAGTGCAAGGTCTGTCTGAGATCACTTGATGATGTGGACAGGACTGGATGTAGTCTGCAGACTGTTGCCTCTGATAATTGAGCTTCGGCCGTTCTGTGTATGGCGATCCTGTTGCATCGATCTGATTTCTCATTGCATCTACTTGTGAGGTAAAGTAACTGCTGATGGCATGCTTACATTGGCAGGTTATTCTAGAGGAAATATTATTGCTCTTTCAAATGTAAGAGCAAATATTGCATTCAAGCATCAACTTTGTCTCAGATTTTTCTCCCAAAAGGAGAAAGAACAATAGACAATAGTTGTCATGCAGTACAGGGCTCACATTTCAAAATGCCTAGAAGCCCTTCTGGCAGGCAGATTTTGCTTGAACAAAATGAATTTAAGTAGCCTGCATAAAATATTTTTTTTAATGTAGAAAGTTGGATAGGAGTCAAAACATTTTCAAAACACAATATCTAGGAGGGGATTTTATTTCACTATTTACAGGGTACCTGCAGGAATTTAAAAAATGTAAGGCTTTTTATTACCCTGAGGATCTGCACAAATAAAATTAATAGGCCATATGAGTGGGGCAGGGTAACATTAAACCATAAAAGTACATGATTTACAGTTCAGATACAGGTTTTCACAAAACAGAAAGTGTTATAAAATGATAAACGTCACATTTTAGCCTTTAAACCATTTTTAAGAAAAGGGATGAGTGAAATGTATATATTATTATATTAATTTAAAGCGTATGAATATATATCTTCATGTCTTTTAGATTTCTAGAAGTCTATCCACCGGTTCACATTTACAACTGCGTGCTTGCCTCGTAAAAACATGGGTTGATTTTCACATTGGTCTGAACAAAACCAGCAGACAGGCTTATTAAAAATGCACATTCATTCTCTGCCAGCAGGAGGCGCATTTGTAGCGGCAGAAATAATAGTTAAATTAAATAAGAAATGTTGCTTTGGCAACTAGCTGAATTAAAATAAGAATAATGTGTTTATATTTTATTTTATTTCAATTCAATTTATTTTAAATAATGAGCATGGTTTTTATGGATTTAAAGTGAATAAAATATTTAAGTTTAGTTATTTTAGTATATAAAGTTCAATTAAGTGAGAAATGTTGACTTGGCAACTAGCTGAGATAAGTTCAAGGTTTTTTATATATATTTTTTTTCAATTCAATTTTATGTTATTTTAAGTAAAATTTTATGATTTTAGTTTTAGTTAACTATAATAACCCTGTCAGGAGGTGTCTCCATTTACTCTCCATTTAATATCATTGCCGTATAAGAGAAACAATTGAGATTTTAATCCTTTAAACCAGGATCCTCTGGTCCTCAGAAACCGGACTCTCTTTATCTTTGAACTGAGGAGATGAGTGAAAGCCCTCTGATGGAGTACGAGCTGCAGTCTCTGACTCCCGTCTCGGGCCCCGGGGCCACGGCAGGGCTTCTGCTGGCTCCGGACACAGAGCAGATCGCGGCGCTTTGTTTAGTGGGGCTCCTGCTGCTGTTTTTGGTGTTCCTGCTGGTGCGGTGTTTCCGGATTCTCCTGGACCCCTACAGCAGCATGCCGTCCTCATCGTGGTCTGATCCTAAAGACGGATTGGAGAGGGGACAGTTCGAATACGCGCTGGTCTAGCTGCACAATTACAAACTGTCTGTCTGTTTGTTTGAGAGCTAGAAGTACAACAGTCTCACAAAACCTGTCAGGGACATATTTAACCTCCAAATAAAAAAGGTAATTTTTTAAAATTATTTTATTATAATAATAAAAAATTATATCCTATAATTATATAATTATAAAAATATAATATTTTGTATTTTAATATAATATTTTTCATTATTTTTGTAACATTGCCACCCCAAAATGTTGACTACTGGAATGGACAAAATAATATTTTAATTAAATTGTTAAATATCTAATCTAATCTGTATCGAGCTAAAAGAAGTCCAATAGTGAATCTCTCAAAACCTGTCAAGAACATATATATATATATATATATATACAGTATATAATTGTATTTATTTTTATTACATTTATTTAATGAAAATTAAATAAATGTAATAAACATTAATTATTTTATTTTAATATCATATTTTTCAGTATTTTCATAACATTTCTGCCCCAAAATGTTCATAACTGGAATGCACAAAATAATGTTTTAATTAAATTGTTAAATATCTATCTCACAGTTATGGCCTAATGTATGCAAAAAAAATATGTTTTTGTAATTTGCTTAATTGTGCTTAATGGACTACTGAAAACAGTGTTCAGTGTCTGTTTGCAAAATTTATTTCCTTTAGATTTTGGCATGAAAATATGACCTAGACTTGTTCTGGTACCATAAAACTACTGGTGCCAATGCAATATCACTGAGCTGATTGTGAATCTGATTTTGAGTGATTACATTAAATTCAGTTGCAGCATTTGTTTTACAATATAAATTTCTACTTCAGGCAATTAAGTGAAAGAATCAGGCCATGATCTGTATTAATTTCCCACAGAAAGGTTGTGACAGACTTTTACAAACTTCCTTATGTTTTATTGTGACTGCATTTCTAATTATCTTTAACTGTGCATGTGAATTGGTTAGATGGTTTTTATTAATAGTATTCTTAAATGTTTTGCATTATGCATTTGTCCACTTTTGTCAGTGATAACTGGAGCAAATGTGCCTTGATTTATTTTTGTATCAGAAACTTTATTGTCTGTCTGTATGTTGTTGACAGTCGGTTTGGGATTAGCAGCTGCGTTTTATCATTTTGAGAGGGCAAAACTGTGTACAAACAGAGATTTCTCTGGAAATGTTTATTACTCTGTATTGGTTTTTAGCAAAGAAATATTTGCTCAATAAATGACTTTCTCTCTCAGCTGTATTATGTTGCTCTTTCACGACTGATCAGGCACATCTCCGGACAGCCCACATGCAGCACAAAGTCCCTCAACATCACCAGTCTGTTAATCTGTGTTTATTAATTAGTCAAAAAACAACAGCCTGCATATCTAATGCTGATATTTCCAACACTGTCCCAGCTAATAGGGAACGTTCTGGCAAGGTTCTCTCAATGTTATGAACAAATGTTCTTCCAGTAACGTTAATGGAACGTCTTTACTAATGTTCTCAAAACATTAGCACAAAAATTTTATTTATACATTGTTCATTCCTGAAACGCTTTAGCTGGACGTTTGTCTAACATTGTTTAAATGTTACTATGTTTCAGAATGTTAGAGAATATTCAAAAGTACCGTTCCCACAGTGTTTGCAAAATAATAGAATGGAATGTTCCATTAACATTCATATAACCAAGAAAAAAACGTTCAACATTTCAGAAATAATGTTTAACATAATGGGATTATGTTAGAACACATTGTTAACTGCGATTAGTGATCTAGCAGCTAAATTTAGGTTATAAAAATGTTGAGGGAATATTGTTTTGAAATGTTTCTGAAACGCTGAAATGTCCAGTTTTCTTGTCATGATTAGAAAGTTATTTAAAGGTTCCTAAAACGTTTCTCACAACATTCTACTAACTTTATTGTCACTCAAAATGTTATTTGAATGCTTATTTTAATATTCTAAGAACATTAAAATGTCCAAAATGTAACTTTGTTGTCGCCCAAAATATAACATTATTTAAACCTTTTTAAAACAATGAAATGCCTAGTTTTCTTCTTGTGACTCTAAAGTTATTTAAAAGTTACAGAAATTCTTAAAACATTCAAGTACAAATAACATCATAAGGACATTCTGATGTTGATCTCCAGTTTATTATGAGAACGTTTCATAACTATTACTTTAAGAAAGTTTTGTCCTAACATTTAATTAACGTTCAAAAAACGTTGTGAGAACATTCCCTGTTAGCTGGGTAGCAACTATGTTTTTGATGTGCATCAAGTCACCTTTATTTGTATAACGCTTTATACAATACTGATTGTGTCAAAGCAGCTTTACAGTGTCAAACAGGAAAATAGTTTATCAATGATGCAAGACGACAATAACAGAGTCATTTTTCAGCTAAAGGCAGTTAATTGATGATTCAGTGATTGTCATCATCCAGTTCAGATCTCTTCCAATAGTGTCTGTGCAATCAGTCAAGTGTCCCCAACTAAGCAAGCCAAAGGAACCGAAACTCCATCGGTGACAAAAATACATAGACAGCAAGGTAACTACCACATTCAAGGTTCAAAAAAATACCAAGATGATCGACAAAGTAGTCCGTGTGACATCAGTGGTTCAACTGTAAAGTTACGAAGCTACGAGAATACTTTTTTGCTCAAAGAAAACAAAAATAACGACTTTATTCCACATTTTCGTCTCTACTGCGTCACTTGTGGACGCGCGTTCACGACAGTGGAATAAAGTCGTTATTTTTGTTTTCTTTGAGCAATAAAGTATTCTCGTAGCTTCGTAACTTTACAGTTGAACCACTGATGTCACACGGACTATTTTGTCGATCATCTTGGTACTTTTCTGAACCTTGAACGTGGTAGTTACCTTGCTGTCTATGGGAGGGTCAGAGAGCCCTCAGATTTCATCAAAAATATCTTAAATTGTGTTCCGAAGACGAACGAAGGTCTTACGGGTTTCGAACAACATGAGGGTGAGTAATTAATGACAGAATTTTGATTTTTGGGTGAACTAACCCTTTAAGAGCATTGCAACTTCTAGCTAACACAATGGAAATCAATCAGAGCTTGTTTTTGTGTGGAATTTAAAATTCCCAGAAACTGCATAACCACCAGACAGCGAAATACAAATACAAAAGTTGCAAAACTTTGTGCAAAATATGCATCAGTAGGTGTGAGATCCATCAAAATATAAATAAATATATAAACACTGACTGATCCAAGTAATGCAAGCAATTCTGAACCAATTCCTTGCCTCAGGCGCCATCTACTGGTAAAAATGATTATGACATATGCCGAATAATGTGCAGTGCAAAAGGTGCAAGGACTAAATGTATGCAACATACTGTATTTGCACTCACTACAGTAAGATATTGTTTGTATTACATTGTAGAAAATACTATAGAAATTATGTTTTCGAACTAAAACGTTTGGGAAAAATAATTCATACAAACACCATCTGGTGATACTTTAAGGAACTAGTAACTTTTTATGCTAATTAAGAAACGTTTCTTATATTTAAAAAAATATATATATATATGTATATGATTTTAAATTTTTTTTTTTTTTTTCATATTATTAGAAGTAGTAGTAGTATTAATCATAATTATTATATAATCATTTAAAAAAATCAACCTAATCTTCCATCCTGCTGAAATTCATCACGTCCAACAATAATAACAATAATCTCTTCATATCCTGACATCCACAGTTATATGCTTCAATGTATGAGCTTCATATTCTGACAGCTGCTCCTAACAACAAAGATGAGATGAATCATCATAATCAAATAATAATAATGAACTTTTTAAGGTTCAAAAGAGGAAGAAACTGTTTAAAAGCGCTCCTAAAGAAACAAGTTGTAAGGCTGGATTTGAAGTGGATTTTGGAGAGAGCCAGTAAACATCTCGTTTCAGTTCAGCCTCCGTCTCATTAGCAAGAGCTCCAGAGACACACAAAAGAGTTCAGCTTCACTTCACCAGAACAAAACACAGGAATCTGACAGGAGAGCAGCGACACAAGTTCATCCTGCAGTTACAGCAGACACATGAAGCATCATGTTAGAATATGATTTAGCTGATGTACAGACATTTATATTGTAACAAAATGACAATTAAATGAAAACATAGATTCACTTTATATTGAATACAATCAGCTGAACGTTGGCTATTGACCCACTTAAGCATATACATCTTTACATATAATTTCATAATTTTTTAAAATAAATCATACTGCCGAGTACAGTATATGGTAAACTTAAATATACTTTAATGTCATTTCTATTAAAATATGTTTGTCATTATGTAATTGCACATTCGTAGTGATGAATTTGCAGTTTAGTACATTTAAAGTATATTAAGTATATTATCAAACACACTATAGTTTACAGGTGCTTTAGTATGCTTTTATTTGACAGAATTACAAATTGCTCTTTTTAAACATAGTCATAAAAGTGTCTCTTTTTAAGTACACTTAAGTGGTCTTTTATTTCATTAATATTGTATTATCTGCAAGTACAGTTTTTTTTTCAAATATACTTTTAAGATTTGAAGCACACTAGTGTGTATTTGATACAATTAAGCACACTTCTTTTTCATATAGATTGCAGTATGGTTTATGGGCTGTTGTGTTGAATATTACATTTTTAAATTCATACAAAGCAGAATATTATTTACTCTTCACCATAAAAGTGATTTGTTGCTTCATCTTAAACAAACATGGTTGAACTCTGTAGGTATCGTCTTAAATCATGAATTTACATTAATATATGAACAGACATTTTTGTGACTTGATGAAGAAAAACAAAGGATTGGCTGCATGGGAAGAATTATATACTTCTACTGTTTCTGCCATATTATTAGTAGATAAATTGTTCACCAGTATTCCTAAAAAAAATGATGTTTTTTTGAAAAATAAAGATGAAGAAACACTTGAGAGCATTTTTTTATAAATTGTAATTTTTCTTTGTAGAATTTCCAAATTTAGGTTATTAAAAAACGTTTGTTTCTAAAACATTTAAACATCCAGTTTTCTTGTCGTGACTCTAAAGTTATTTAAAGGCTATAAAAACGTTCTACTAACCTTATTTTCACCCATAATATAACATTATTTGAATGTTTATTTTAATAAGAACATTAAAATGTTTCGTTGTCGTGTCATAGAATGTTAGAATGTTCTTTGAAGGTTGCAAAAATGTTTCACAATGTCCGTCAAGTACAAATAACTTCATAAGGACGTTCTGAGAATGTTGATCTCAGAATGTTTTTTCCTCAGTGTTATGGGAATGCCATAAGAACATTCCATAAACATGACTTTAAGAACATTTTGTCCTAACATTCATATAACTTTTAAAAAACGTTAGTGAAAGTTAGCTGGGTTAGTGCAGTAGCTACTGGGGAAAATGCCCAAATGAACATTCACTCAAACCAAAGCAGTTAAATGATTTAAAATGTGCGTTTCCTAGGTGTGTTAATGATCAGGGCACGTGTCACGCATGGAATGCTGCATGTAACTGCAGGAAAACAACACCTGGCATCTCTGAGTCATGTCAACAACACTAATTGTCCTTAACACTTGCCCTGCGTTAAGTGAGTGTAATGCGAGGCATGCTGGGCATGTGATCAGAGGTGAAAGTGTGATTGCATCGATGGACTGTCTGCATCTTATCACACTCTCATCATGTGAACCTCCTCCATTATCTGATACTGTAATACTTTCTATTGCATGTGTCATGTTCAACAATGTGAGCATATACAGTACGGGCTTATATTACTCAATAGAACGGGAACATGTAAAGGAATGGAACTCAACCCCACAGATTGATGCAATAATTTATTAGGGGTGAATTTACCCAGAGGGGACATCTGTTAGACAAAAACTAGGGCATGGGATCTAGGCCCCTATAATTGTCCCTTCCTTTTGTCTTCACTTTAGAGCCCTGTATACCATGGTACTGTGTAGTTAACATATTTATACCATGGTATTTACAAGCTACTCTAAGGTGTTACTATAGCCTATATTGTCCAAAAACATACTAACACCACAGTTTTTTTCATTGTTTGTTATAGTTGTCTTGTTTATGCTGTTGACTGTTATGCTGTCTACTCATGCCCTGTTGAAAAAACCAGCATATGCTGGTTAGATATGTTTTGACGCTGGGATGCTGGTTTATGCTGGTCCTTTGCTGGTTTATGCTGGTCCTTTGCTGGTTTATGCTGGTCCTTTGCTGGTTTAAGCTGGTCCTTTGCTGGTTTAAGCTGGTCCTTTGCTGGTTTAAGCTGGTCCTTTGCTGGTTTAAGCTGGTCCTTTGCTGGTTTAAGCTGGTCCTTTGCTGGTTTAAGCTGGTCCTTTGCTGGTTTAAGCTGGTCCTTTGCTGGTTTAAGCTGGTCCTTTGCTGGTTTAAGCTGGTCCTTTGCTGGTTTAAGCTGGTCCTTTGCTGGTTTAAGCTGGTCCTTTGCTGGTTTAAG
>NW_015549681.1:107620-131607 GCF_001515605.1 Sinocyclocheilus anshuiensis | reverse complement strand
TAAACCAGCAAAGGACCAGCTTAAACCAGCAAAGGACCAGCTTAAACCAGCAAAGGACCAGCATAAACCAGCAAAGGACCAGCTTAAACCAGCAAAGGACCAGCTTAAACCAGCAAAGGACCAGCATAAACCAGCAAAGGACCAGCTTAAACCAGCAAAGGACCAGCATAAACCAGCAAAGGGACCATTTTAAACCAGCAAAGGACCATTTTAAACCAGCAAAGGACCAGCATAAACCAGCAAAGGGACCATTTTAAACCAGCAAAGGACCATTTTAAACCAGCAAAGGACCAGCATAAACCAGCAAAGGGACCATTTTAAACCAGCAAAGGACCATTTTAAACCAGCAAAGGACCAGCATAAACCAGCAAAGGGACCATTTTAAACCAGCAAAGGACCATTTTAAACCAGCAAAGGACCAGCATAAACCAGCAAAGGGACCATTTTAAACCAGCAAAGGACCATTTTAAACCAGCAAAGGACCAGCATAAACCAGCAAAGGACCAGCTTAAAACAGCATCCCAGCGTCAAAACATACCTAACCAGCATATGCTGTTTTTTTCAACAGGGTGTCCAAATGCTAACTGTGATATTAGCATGTCTTTGCACATGATATATTAGCATAAACAAGACAAATTTAACAAATATAATCAAACACTGTTGTATTAGCATGTTTTGGACATGAAAAAAAAACTGTGAATTTTGATTGTTAGATCTTGTTTATCTTTTCTAATAGCCTGTATCGTGTCCAAAACACGCTAAAACCACAGTTTTTGTTATGTTTGTCTCGTCTGTTTTAATGTGTCATATGAAAAAACATGCTAATGCCACAGTTTTTGATTATGTTTGTTAGATTTGTCTTGTTTACGCATGTAAATCCACAGTTTTTTGGTTATATTTGTCTTGTTCATGTCCGAAACATGCTAATACCACAGTTTTTTTAATCATATTTGTTTTGTTTATGCTTACTGTTATAAAAATCTTGTGTATTCTTAGCTGCGGCGCTGTACTTTCATGGTAAACTCATCAAATCAGTTTATAGGGAGTGGAAACAGAATACTAACAAGTAAGTTTGCTTCTTTTCTTATAGAATTTATATAAGAATTATGTCTATTTGTACTGTATTTAATACAGTTGATGGAAAGCTTTGTCCGATTCGCAAACGAACCGGTTCCTTTTAATGAATCGGTTGAAATGAATCACAAATTGCGCCCCTCAGAAACGAACTCGTTAGTTATCATTAGATCTTTTTCAGATTATGAATTTATTATAAATAAGCTTAATTATTGCTACTGGGTAACAATATGAACAAGCTGTATGACACAAAGACTATATTTAGTTGATGTGAATCCCGTATGTATTTTTTCTTGTATGAAAACAATCAACCACAATGAGATAAAAAAAACAATGTTTTTTATGACATAACGACAAACCTAATTACAACCAAACACTAAAAAACCGACACCATTTCTACCTATTCTTAGCGCACGTTTGTGTAAGATGAAACAAATAATTGAATCAGCCGTCAAAGAGCCGTTCAAAAGAACCGAATCACCTAAACGACTCGGACTTCCGAGCATCATCTTCTGGACCAATAGGCGTCTCGACACACCCACAGACAGACACCAGTCTCTCGTAAAGAGCAGACGATCTCACTTTTATCACGAACCTCAGTATTTATTCTTCACATTCATCTGATTCATCTGAAGGACTCGGTTCTTCCGTTTTATTTTTATTGGATATTTAATTCTAAATAAATTAACGCGAAGCTACCAAGGGCAGGCTACAGCGAATGTCGCTTGAAGATTATTTTAATATTTTTTAGTGTCGTGATTTTTTTTGCACGGCGATTCAAGATTCTGGATGCAAATTTCCATAGGAATTAATTTGCGTAAAATCCTCTGATCAGTACTGCACGCATCATACATCATCATCATCACGCACCATCATCATCATCATCATCAGGTATCAGACATTTCCCTGTAGGATTTGTTGATTTGTAATGCATGATGTTATGAATGTGTCTCGTGACTCTAAACGTGCTGAAGATTGTTTATTTCTCGTAAAGCAAGAAGGTCTCCTTGTTTTAGCTGATATCAGCAGTCATCTGTCGGTCAGGTGAGTTTCAGGCAGGTGTGCCAGATAACTGACATTACGTGTGCAAAGATATCCATCACATCTGATGGATATGATGACCTTTCTCATGGTACATCAGATACATGTGTTTGTGTTTTCTTTAGCATATCTCATTGTCTAATAGAGGTTTTCAAACTGGGGTTAAAATGTCATTTTATTGTTTTATTGATTGATTGATTGCAAAATGTTTTTAGGGCTGTCAAAGTTAATGTGTGCTCTTAAAATATCATTGAAATAGATTTTAACATATGCTTTTACGTTTACATTCACAGTTCACAAAATGTAATATTCATATTAATAATCAGTTTAGAAATCGTTTTTTTTTTTTTCTAAATATTTTTCTTAAGTAAAAATCTTTGTTGAAAAAATACATTTAAGGAATTCTTAATCTCAAATTCATTTAAAAATGTAAATATTTTCCAGAGGATATTTTTCACCCTGGTTTATATTGTATAATATTTCTAATATATATATATTTTTTTAATTTGTATAATAAAAGCCTGTTATTTAACAACTATTTGATTTTATTGTCTTAATAATATTACATTTAATTATTTCCTCACACAGTATAAATGCATTCTCACTTATAAAAATATACAGCTGCCTTTATATTTATGAAGGGGGTCTCTCACAAGTATTTAGGGGTCTTATGTACTATTTGATATATTCAAAAATCTGCATTTAAAATATTGTAGACTATACAAACAAAAACAGTGTGAAACATCAGCTTGCCTGTTGAGGGTCTTATTATAAAGATGTATATACTAATATATATAATAATTCAATTATTTCAAAAGATTGGAGCCTGAAAATACTCCCTAATCTCTGTAAAATTATAAAAAAATAAAAAAATAAATCCTTATCCGGTAATCCTGAATGATTGGAAAGGTCATGGAAAGACATGGAAATCCATTGGTCAGGACTAAAGTGTGGGAACAGTATGTGGTGCTTAAACATGGTAATCGCTGGTGCAGTCATCTGAAAGCATCACTGTACCGTAGTATCAGCGCAGTGCTGTTTGTTATGCTACGTTTTTCCATTAAAGGAATAGTTCACCTTTATTTTCTGGTCCCCATTGACTTGCATAGTGGTTTTTTTCCATACTATGAAAGTCAATGGGGACCAGCAACTGGAGGTGAAATATCCCTTTAATTGAGTACATTCCTAGTAATTGAAATGCTGCATAATTATTATTATTTTTATTTTTTTGCCTCAGTTCCCCTGGCTGAAGGATGGAGCAGCTCAGTCAGTGGCTCTGGAAGCAGGAATACTGGCTTCCTCCGGGAATCAGCTGGGAGGATCTGGAGAAGATGGAGGGCTCTCGGCGTCCTCTCCCGCGGGATCTGCTCCTGGCTCTGCCTCTAGCTCTGGGATTCATCATGCTTCGTTACGCTTTTGAGAGGTGACTGATGACTTTATCAAGTCCTGAGGGCTTTAAATTTAATTTAACCAGGTTTGACCTGAATTAATAACAGAATATGAGTTAAATTAGAAAAAGTACCACAGTATCACTGCATTTTTTTGGACATTCTTTGAGCAGGGATGTGATTTTTCCCCCCTATATTTTTATGCATTTCCATATTTTGACCCATTATTATTAAAAATAATAATAATACATTTTTATATTTTAAAGTACAATATTATTATTCCAATACAAATATATTTTTTATTGATGTGTTGAATTTTTTAAAATATTTAAATAATTAAAATAATAAAAAATGATTATTTAATAAAAATGTAATTAATAAAATTATTATGTTCAATAATAATAATAAAACTAATAATAATAATGAATGTAAATTATTGTTACTATTAAATGCCAATTTTTATTTTACAGTACAATATTATTATTGCAAGAGTAATGTTTCTTTGATTTGTTCCATTTTAAAATAATAATACAATAAAAATATTATCTGAATAATAACAATAATAATAATAATAATAATAAATTCACTGTTGTTATTATTATTAATATTAATTTATTTTTTATTTCACAGTACAAAATTACTATTGGAATAGCAATATATTTCTTTATTGATTTGTTTGATTTTTATATTTTAAATAATAAACAAAAATATTTTGAATAATAATAACAATAATTATAGTTAATATATTATTATTATTATTGTATTGTTAGATTTCCTTAGGTTTTGTCCTTGAATACCTGAATCTGTGATGATCTGAATCATCACACTATATATCAAAATACCCTGGTTTGCCATCTGACACCATTACTAAATAATAAAATAAAATAAAATAATTTGTTCGCAGGACAATTTGTGCAACATGCTTAAAAATGGCTCAAAACGTCACCTGTGGCTAGAACATGAAATAAACAGTTTTGCATATTTGGAGCTGTGGTGTGCCAACCTTTCTTTTTTCTTATTGTTTTTAATAGTTGAGCACCCTCATTTAGTTTTTTTTTTGCCCATCAGATGTGCATATTTAAAAAAAATAATAATTGTGCCACATGCTTAAAACCATTAAAAAAAATGCAACACTAGCTAGTGCGTGGTATATTGGGACGTACTGCTAACAAAGCTAACAAAGCTCTCATGCATGTGTGCTTGAATGTTTAGTATGCATACCTGAATCTGCTGTATCTCCGCATGCAATCAGTCTCTTTGTTTAGTATTGTGCGTTTGGCGTCTGCTGTGGTGTAACTTCTTTGTGCGTGACGGCGCGACTAGCAGGTGTGTGTTTCTGTGTACTCACACACTTGTGTGAGTGTGTGTGAGTGTGCAAGAGTGTGTGAGTGTGTGTGTGTGTGTGTGTGTGTGTGTGAGTGTGCGAGTGTGTGAGTGTGCGAGAGTGTGTGTGTGAGTGTGTGTGAGTGTGTGAGTGTGTGTATATGTGTGTGTGTGTGTGTGTGTATGTCGGTTGCTACAGTAACTGATCTCTATAGCAACACAGAGAGCTTGTCATGTCAGCTGATGCTGCAACCCCTTTCACCCACGATTGATCCCGGATCATGTTTCCACGTCTAATAAAAGTCCAACCAGTGCAAACATATTCATATACAATAAGAGTGTTTATATAGGTAATATTACACATTAAACAACAATCATAATTGCATTTAAATGTACAAGCTCCTCCTGAGTGACCTGTGAGCAATGCATGCTCTTCTGATTTTCTGTGAATAAAGGTCTCATTTAGTAACAAAAAGACATTGATGAAACACATCATGTGTCCTGAATCCTTTATTTCCTGCCTCTCTCTCTCATGCAGACGTGTGGCGTTTCCTCTCAGCAGAGTTTTAGGAGTGAAAGATCGAGTTTGTTTGAAAATCACTGCTGTCCCAAAGTTGGAGGCGTTTTACACTAAAAACAGCAGACAGCCGACGCAGGTTAGTACACACACACACACACACACACCTAGCAATCTAATGAGAACATACCATAGACTTTGAGTATATATTGTTTTATATTATATTATATTATATTATATTATATTTATTTATTTATTTAAAATATATTATTATTATTATTATTATTATTATTATTATTATTATATGCCATTTGTTGGCATCAGCCAATGAAAAACATTTTTGGCCCAGTGTTGTTATAGTTAACTAAAACTAAACTATTAAAAATAATTTTCAATAATTTAAATAAAGCTAAATATTAGATGAAAAACTTAATGAGAATTAGAAATTTGTCTTGGCAATTAACTGAAATAAGTTTAAGTTGACGTGATACAAATAAATAAAAAAGCAATTACTAAACCTAAAACTGAAATAGAAATAAATTAAAGCTAAATTGAAATATATAAAAATAATAAAATTGACAAAAGCACATTAAATTACTAAAACGAACTAAAATTAAATGAAAACTAAATAAAAATATTAATAAATACTATAATATAAACGTATAATACTATAAACAACTATACTATGTATATATAATAATACTATAAAAGTGTATAAATAATGCTAAAATAAAACCCATCGTTTTGGCCCCATCTATTAGAATTTAAGAATCATTTTTCCCTTTGAACACATCCACAAATATCTGGGACCAGATTCGTCCCTGAAGTAAACTCACACCTGCACCTGCACCCGTACAAACACACATTAAACACGTATGAATCTGCATACATTTATGCAAACATACACTGAGAGATCATTCTCCAACAGTTGTTGTTTTGCATCTTACTCTCCTGGAAAATACCCATAATGCTTTGCAAATGAGTGTGTGGATGTCTAACCACATACGGGAAGAGAGCGAGTGCGATTTTAACAGACATACTGGAAACCCAGAAGTCTGTAATTGTTCTGGATCGTTACTGCTCCCTGATTAATGAAACTTGATTCAAAATGCAAAAAAAATGCATTGCAGGATGACACTGAATAAATGGTACAGGTGATCTAATTGAACTGGTTATTCAAGTCAAAAATATGATTTAATATGACTGAATCAGCCCAAATACATAAAAGTCCGTTTTTATAGGTGAGATCTAAAATCTACTTCATCTGAAATGAATTCAGTTCATATGAAGCCTATAAAGGCACTAAGGAAAGGAAATATGCATGTATATTTCATACTGCAGGAGGAAGCCACACAACAGTGTGTTGTGAGGAACCTGATAGTGTTGACATTTCTTTCAGACGTGGAACCATTGTGTCCCTGCTAGCGTCTCTTTCTGGAGTTCATTTCATTATTTTAATGTCCTTGTTTTTCTTGGCAGATGAATTTCTGGTTATAATTGACATCATTTATATGGATGAGTTTGCTCCATCTAAATAGGCTTTACAGATAGTAATGAATCTTACTGGTATTCTTGTGTATCAAGATTTTGTTTATTTTGGTTCTCATACGCAATAAAAAAATTATAATTTTTTCATAACTGAAAAAGGTGTAGGCTGAAGAAGAAGCTTATTTTACCTTTTTATTTTATTCATTAAATTCAATATTTATGGCCAATGGAAAAAAAAATGTTGGCACCGTGTTGTTATTATTAACTAAAACTATTAAAACTTATTTTCAGTAATCGAAATAAAGCTAAATATTAGATGTAAAACATAATAAAATGAGAAATGTTGCCTTGGTAACTAAATGAAATAAGTTGAAGTTGAAGAAATACAATTATTAAAACTAATTCTGAAATAAAAATACATTAAAGCTACATTGAAATATATAAAAATGACAAAAGCACATAACAAAAATACCTCAAATTAAAATGAAAACTGAATAAACATAACTGAAAAAGGTGTAGGCTGAAGCTTATTTTACCTTTTTTATTTTATTCTTTTTTTAAATGCAGCACTTTTACTATTACATTGAATCTTTACAAAAGAAATAAAAAATAAAAAAAAAATAACCTTTTTATGCAACTCACCTTTTACACCTTTTATAAATTAATACAATTGTTTCATATGTTTCATATACAAATTGTTCATTCATATATTTTTTTATATATAATTATTTAATATATAAATATTTGATGATTAAATCAATACTTTAATTAAATTATTAATAATAGTAATAATAATAAATCCAATATTTAATAATGTATTTATATTATTTTAGATTTATAGTAATTATATTTAATTATTTTAATTATTTTATATTTTTTATTAACTACTTTATATCTAGGCACTATAAACATCTTAGCAACCTGCTGAAATTTAGTTGTTTGTTATATAAAAAAATTCTTCTGCCAGGAACATAAATACGAATGCAAATAAATGCTTCTCATTATACATGCAAGCATAAGGGCATTAAAAACAAGGTCAACTTACAGCACTGTTAAAGGGGAGAAAATAACAATTCTGAAGAAATAAATGTTGTTTTGTACTGTATGAGCCAAATTTATTTAATATTCGACTGAGTACAAAATGAAAACTTGCAAAGTAATTTGAAACCCTGTACACTTTCAAATGCATGGAGAGAATTATTACATTGAATCTTTACAAAAGAAATAAAAAATAAAAAAAAAATAACCTTTTTATGCAACTCACCTTTTACACCTTTTATAAATTAATACAATTGTTTCATATGTTTCATATACAAATTGTTCATTCATATATTTTTTTATATATAATTATTTAATATATAAATATTTGATGATTAAATCAATACTTTAATTAAATTATTAATAATAGTAATAATAATAAATCCAATATTTAATAATGTATTTATATTATTTTAGATTTATAGTAATTATTAATAAATAATTTAATTATTTTATATTTTTTATGAACTACTTTAATGATATAATAATTATCATAATAAATTAATAATTTAATTATATAATTTTTCAGTTGTGTATGTATTTTTAAATGTGTGTGTTTGTGTTTTTATGTGTCTTTGTAATGAGGATTATTGGGAAAAGGATAGTTAAGAAACTAGTAAAAACTTGTAAAGTGGCAGTTTATTTTCTTAACATGGTCAGGCATGAGTGAGTAATAGTCTGTGGTAATCACTATCACAGATGCCGTCATTAGATCTATTGTATTTAACCTGGAATATTATTGCTCATTGTCAAATAATACCTCATGTTGTTGCATTATTCCATCTAGAATGAGATCTCCAGCCTGGTTAACCAGTGCAACCTGACTCATAGACAAGTTGAGACCTGGTTTCGTAACCGCAGAAACCAGGACAGACCCAGCAACAGTAAGAAGTTTTGCGAGGCCAGGTAAGTTCACCTCAGGTATTTGCTTTTGATAATATCACAATCATAGTTCCACAGATAACTGATCACACGGCGCTGCATCATATCTGCTGAATGAAGTCCAATAGTCCAATAGTAAAAAGGTTCCAAAAATAGTGTCTGTTTTGCTGGAGCACATCACACTTTCACACAAAATATGTGCATTTTGTCGCATTTTTGCTTTCGACAATCTTTTGTAAGGAGAAGAAGTCTCGTATTCTCTCTTAATCAGCAGAAAAACACCACAAACACACGATTCCTGTCTGAATCTGAGCCAGATCACAACTATCTGTTCAATTCTTAGCCCGTTTTCACATATATGACATTATTTGATGCCTAATCCTGATTGCAAGGTCAGAATTATGGCTAGTGACAGAAGAAAATGCAAACATGAGCAGATGCATCTGTGGGCGTTTTGCTGCATCCAAACAGAAAATTACAGATTTTGTGGAAAATAAGCTTTATTTTGCTTACTTTGTAAAGTGTAAATTGCATCAAATGCATATTAAATGCAGATTGTAAGTTAAATGATGCATTTTTTGTAACTTAAACTTTTGACTTTTGACTGCTTTTTTTTATTTTGATAAGTGCATTAAAGCTGATACATATATATATTTATATTTGAAAAATATTTGAAATTTGAAAAACCTTCATTCTTATTTTGTTTAAAAAAAAATATATATATACGCGTGATGGAAAGTTTTTATTGATATTTTTGATTCCAGAACCAAATTAGGTAATATCAGGTCTTTTTAAAAATCAACCAATCAAATCACTTCATTATCACACCACCATACACATATATCTACAAATATTGTAATGAAGTAAAATATATCCTAATGTTTACATTAATTATGAATGTGAATGTCCGCTTTTCTCGTAAGTATTATTACCATTTTAAATCCCCTTTAATCTTTTTAATATTTTTTGTAAAAACAAATATTTCATGTAGCCTCTCACTTAACGTGAGCTTGTGAAATGGAATTATAAAATAACTCCATTTTAATTATTATACAACATTTACCTAGTTATTATATTAATTATAAAATAACTACGTAAATGTTGTTCAAACTAGTTTTAGATGAAGTTCAGCATTAATATGTATATTAAAAAATGCCTTTTGACATTTCACTGCTTTTGTTATTTTGATAAGTGCATGAAAGCTGATACTGTACATATATATAATCTGAAAAACCTCAATTCTTATTTTGTGAAAAAACTGTCCATGGTGGAAAGATTTTATTGATATTTTTGAGCTGTGTTTCGTACCATAGTAACTTCATATCTTTTGTTTCCCCAGCTGGAGGTTTGTGTTCTACCTGCTTGCTTTCAGCGCGGGATTCGCGTCTTTAATTAACGTGAGTCGATATTTGAACTTTTACTCCCTTGTGAACCCAAGTGTGTCTTGGGGTTGGTGTCTTTTGAGTCGTCCCCTAATTAGGGACCCCTAGTTAAAGTCTGGTTTAGTCAGAAGCCTTAAATGCTTTAAAGCATTTTTTGAACAAGCTTGATCTTTGTTGTTGTGAATGCACACAGTTCTAATGTTTTTCTGAATGACTGGTTTTCACTGCATGACTGGCTCGTTTGTTGTTAAAGGAAGTAGTTTTGTTGTCTGTGTTTGGTTTTAATGGTGGTTGTGTGAAAGTGTTTCTCTTCCTCATAGACGCCCTGGTTCTGGGATCACAGAGAGTGCTGGAGAGGGTTTCCTCAACAGGTGAGCTCACCTGTCTGAACTACACACGCACCCGCACTATTCAATGTACATCTGGCATACAGACACTCCATGTGACAAGATTCTTAAGTTTTGTTTTATTTTTTTAAAGAAATTAATGCCTTTGTTCATCAAGGATGCATTAAATTGATCAATAGTGACAGTAAAGATTTCTATTTCTAATAAATGCTGTTCTTTTGAACTTTCTATTCATCTGTGAATCCTGAAAAATAAAATATATCACGGTTTCCACAAAAATATGAAGCAGCACAACTGTTTTCAACATTGATAATAATCAGAAATGTTTCTTGAGCAGTAAATCAGCATATTAGAATGATTTCTGAAGATCATGTGACACTGAAGACTGGAGTAATGATGCTGAAAATTCAGCTGAGCATCACAGAAATAAATTACAGTTTAACAGAGATTCACATAGAAATCAGCTGTTTTAAATTAAAATAATATTTCACAGTTTTACGGTTTTTACTGTGTTTTTGATCAAATAAATGCAGCCTTGATGAGCAGAAGAGACTTCTTTCAAAATAATTTTGTACGGTATTTTATCTGACTCATACTGTAGATTTCATAATATGACGGTGATAAATATGAGACATATTTTAGTGTTATTAGAACAATCTACCTGTAATATCAAGGAAAATGACAACATTTCTTCATATGGATACTGGTTTTGACAAAATATTTACAATATCAGTCAAAAGTAGAATTTATATTTCTCACGATTTTAAAAATGCTTCGTCTACAATTCTTGAAATGATTGTTGATTAGTTTTGATTTTTATATTTTCCATTTAAATTTACATTTTAGTAAAAAATTTTGTGATTTTTTTTGTGTGTTTTGGTCATTTTTGTTAGTTTTATTAATATGTCGATGTAGTTTTTATTAATTTTTATTTCAGTTTTAGTTTTATTCATTTTAGAACTTAAATTAAAATTAAACTAAATTAAAATGAGAAATGTTACATTTTTTATATTTTGTTTTATTTCATTTCATTAGATTTTTTTATTTATTTCAGTTTATTTTATTTCAAGCAACTAAATAATATTATTATTATTATTATGTTTATGGTTGTACTTTCAGTACATGAAGTGTCCGTGTTCTCTGTTGTGAGCCCTGTTTTCACTCAGGTCCTGTGTTTGTGTCTCTAGCCGGTTCAGGACGCTCATTACTGGTACTACATGCTTGAGCTGGGCTTCTACTGGTCTCTGCTGCTCTGTGTGTCTGTGGACGTCAAGAGAAAAGTAAGATCTCGCACAATAGTGGCCCACAGCAGAGCTATTTGCTTTCTGAATGTTTCATGATGACCTGTTGTAGCGTAAAACCCTTTGTGTTACCGGGTCAGAGTTTCTCTTTCAAAGCGAATGTCCTTTTAGAGCTGCTCAGTTATTTACTTTGCTAGCTGCTCACTTGTCGGCTATCAAAATAAGGTTAAATATATGTTAAAATGTATTAACATGAATCTTCAGTTTAATATTTTAATATAATGTTTTCATACGAATATCAACTTGCACACACAGAGTAACATATTATTGCTCAGCGGAGACTTTCATTTCATTTAAATATCACACTTTTATTTTTAGTTCTTCCTTTGGAGAAGAAACCGAGTCAATAGTTGTCATCCATTAAGAGTATAGAGCTATAAAATAAATGTGGAGCAGCTCAGATCAAATCTGAATGTATTTTAATAGACTTTTAATAGAGTGCATGCGTGCACTCTCTGGGTGTGTGTTTTTGTTTGGTTTTTGCGATATACTACATAATGTCAAATCACATTTGTGACCCTGCAGCACAAAACCAGTCATAAGTAGCATGTGTATATTTGTAGCAATAGCCAACAATACATTGTATGGGTGAAAATTATAGATTTTTCTTTTATGTCAAAAATCATTAGGATATTAAGTAAAGATCATGTTCCTTGAAGATATTTTGTAAATTTCCTACCGTAAATATATCAAAACTTAATTTTTGATTAGTAATATGCATTGCTAAGAACTTAATTTGGACCAATTTAAAGGTGATTTTCTCAATATTTAGATTTTTTTGCACCCTCAGATTCCAGATTTTCAAATAGTTGTATCTCGACCAAATATTGTCATATCCTAATAAACCATACATCAATGAAAAGCTCGTTTATTCAGCTTTCAGATGATGCATAAATCTCAATAAAAAAAAATTGACCCTTATGACTGGTTTTGATTATTTTAGTTTTAGTAATTTTAGTATTTCAACTTTATTTCAGTTAGTTGCCAAGAAAACATTTCTTTTAATTTAAGTTTTTAAGTTTCAGTGCTTAAAATTGATAGGAATTTATAGTAGCTCAACAAAATCTCTCTGGTTTTTCCACAGTCTGCCAAGATGTTGAACTATGCCGGCTGGAAGAAAACTTGCGATTCATTGTTTGTGATTTTTGCTGCTGTATTCCTGGTTACACGCCTGCTCGTGTTTCCCAGCAAGTAAGAACTTTAAACTCTTTCAGTCCTGAAGTATCAGATAACATCGTCTTCAGTTCCCATTGTAAACCACTTCACTATTAATGTCACTTTATCTAGTTGTTTATCCAGTGGCTGTAATAGAAATAAGCTGCTTTTAGATTTGGTTCCTGTGCATTGTTTTTCTCAGTGTTTAAGCTGTGTTCTCAATATTTAGATTTTTTTGCACCCTCAGATTCCAGATTTTCAAATAGTTGTATCTCGACCAAATATTGTCATATCCTAATAAACCATACATCAATGAAAAGCTCGTTTATTCAGCTTTCAGATGATGCATAAATCTCAATAAAAAAAAATTGACCCTTATGACTGGTTTTGTGCTCCAGGGTCACATATCGTTTAAACAACAATTACGATATTGTCGTAGGTGATATATATCGCATAGCCCTACGGCACCCATTCACTGCTATTAGTGAGCAAGTGATGGAATGTTCATTTTTGAGTGTACTGTTCCTTTAAATGCTTGAATGTTGGAGAAATTTAATGTGTGATTTTCTTCCTTGAGTGTGTCAGCACATCATCATCCATTGTCTAGACGGATTTGTTGTTTGGTTGTTTCAGGTTTAATTTCCTGTCAGTACCGCCCACCATAATATCAGTTACTTATATTCTTTTGTCCTCTTCCGTTAATTCTGTTTAGGATTTCAAAGAACAGATCGTCCACCACTTCGCCACTATCTTCTTGCTGAGTTTCTCGTACTGCTCCAACTACATTCGGATCGGGACCCTGGTGATGCTCGTCCACGACTCCTCTGATTTCCTGCTGGAGGTACGAGCTCGACCGCTGAGTCACGCATTCATGCTCAGAAACAACCAGTCTAACACGGCCAGAAAACTCCCCAAACACATCACCATCCCGTCATTTCACTCCTGTTTCCTGTTTAAGCCACATCTGTTCCTGGGTCATCATTTGCAGTGGCCTTTACGCTTAGTAATGTTTTGTGCTTTAGAGTCATTTGGATTTTTATGGTTTTTTATTTATACATTTTCAGTTTAAATTTAGTTTTGTTATTTGCTTTTGTCATTTTTATTTGTTTTTGTTTATATACATATGCAGTATGTATGTATGTTTTGTTTAAAAACAAAAAAACAAACCCCCCAAAAAAACAAAAAAAAACAAATATATACTGTATATATATATATATAAGTGTGTGTAACTTTACATTTATTTTATTTCAGTTTTAGTTTTGGTAATGTTAGCCAACAAAACATTTCTCATTTTAGTTTCATTTAAGTTTTCATTTCTTATTTAAGTTTTCAACTGTATTTATTTCAGATAGTTTTATTTTTATTTGTATATTTCCAATTTAATTTGATTAATTTTAGTTTAATTTTTGTAATTTTGTTATGTGCTTTTGTCATTTTTATTTGTTTTTTTATTTGTTTTATTTTTCAGTTTTAATAATTTTAGTGTGTCTGCATATAGTGTGTGTGTGTGTCTGTGTCTGTGAGTGTGTCTGTGTCTGTGAGTGTGTCTGTGAGTGTGTGTGTGAGAGTGTGTGTGAGGGTGTCTGTGTGTGTCTGTGTGTGTCTGTGTGTGTCTGTGTGTGTCTGTGTGTGTGTGTGTTTTCTCTCCTGTAGGATCATCTACACCACTCTTGTTTTGTCTATGGAAGTGTTTGAGCCGTTTATAGGATATTATATCTTTAATGCGCTGCTGCTGGTGCTGCAGGTGCTGCACATTTACTGGGCTTATCTCATCCTGAGAATGATCTACAAGTTTCTCTTCTTAGGGAAAGTAAGTCAATCCATCCGTCCATCATATTGCATAAAAGTGGTATTTTACTATTAAATACTGTCAGAGTATTTATTGATGTTATGAATGCACTTTTATTTTTATATATTCAGTTTTCATTTTAATTTTAGTTAAGGTTTTAGTACTTTTGTAATGTGCTTTTGTCCTTTTTATTAGTTTTAGTTTTTTATATATATTTTTATTAAGCTTTAATTTAATTTTAGTTTTAGTTTTAGTAATTTTAGAATTTAAACTTAAATTGTTTATTTCAGTTAGTTTTACTTTTGTTTGTATTTTCAGTTTAATTTTAGTTTGTTTTAGTAATTTTATGTGCTTTTGTCATTTTTATTAGTATTTGAGTTCAGCTCATGAAAGATGGGGGCAAAAACAAGTGTTGCGTTTATAATTTTGTTCAGTATATGTAGAGAGAGAGAGAGAGCTTTAATTCATTTTTATTTATTTATTTTATTTATTTAATTTTAGTTTTAGTTTCAGTAATTTTTGTACTTCAACTTAAATTATTTATTTTATTTACATTTACTTTTATATTGTAAGTTTTAATTTTAATTTTGGTTGAAGTTTTAGTAATTTTGCTGTGCTTCTGTCATTTTTATTACTTTTTGTTTTTTATAAATACTTCTGTGTAGCTATAATTTATTTTAATTTCATTGTTAGTTTTAGTAAATGTAGTACTTCAACTTCGACAATTTATTTCAGTTTATTTTACTTTTATTTTTATATATTGGCAATTTTAATTTTAGTTTAAAGTTTAGTACTTTTGCTATGTGCTTTTGTCATTTTTATTATATATATATATCTTTAGCTTGAATTATTTTTATTTCAGTAATAATTTTATTCATTTTAAATTAATACAAATTATTATTTTCAGTGAGTTTTATTTGTATAGTTTCAGTTCAATTTTAATTTTAGTTTAGTTTAATTTAGTTTTAGTATTTTTGCTTTTGTGTGTTTTTTTGTGTTTTGTATATATTTCTATTTAGATTTAGCTTTAATTTAATTTTAGTTTTAGTAAGTTTAGTATGTCAACATAAATTATTTATTTCAGCTAGTTGCCAGAGAAACATTTCTCATTTTCTTTAAATTGTTACATTTAAGTTTTTCATGTTTGCATTTTATTTTATTTCAGTTACGTACAAACAAACAAATTTTAATAGTTTCAGTTTTAGTTAACAACACTGTTGCATACGTAACAAAATATGTGATTTGCCAGTGTGATTTGTGCTCAAAGGAACTTTTCTCTCTTTTTTATTATTTTATGAACTGATTACAAATGCATTGTACATTCTGATAAATTATTTGACTGCCATAAATTGGTTTATTTAAATGAACCAAAATATATTTAACCAAACTCACTTTAACCTTCTCTTCAACAGTTGGACAAGGACGAACGCAGCGACGTTGAAAGTGAAGCAGAGGAGGAAGAGGAGGAGGAAGATCGGTCTTCCTGGAGGAAGAGGAAGGTGGTTCTGGACTCCAGGCTGGCGATGCTCAGCTCCAGCTGTGTTTTAAATAACCTGACGAATCAGAAAGCCGACGTGAACAGAAGACTGCCGAAAGCCAGATAGCAGCACCGTGTTTCTCTTTCATCCACACTGAGATCATCAGAGCATCGCTGCAGAAAGACACACAAAGCACACACATCACTCTCATTTACACCCAGGATGAAGGCTTTGTGAGGGAGAGGTAGATCAAAGAATTTCTCTTTATTTAGTTGCACCTCATATCGCTACTAAAAGAGTAGAATTGAATGGAAATAAAAATACTTGCTGGCATGTGCATTTAGTTCATGACAGAGCAGCAGAGCAAATCCATATCAGTAATGTTCAGTCTGTAATAAATAGGCTATAAATGACTTTTAACTGAAAAGACACTGTATTTATTGTGCACTTGTATGATGAAAATACTCTGAGGTCTGTTTGAAATGAATGATTTGTTTTGTATATTTATAACTGATGGTTTCATTGTGAATATGTTTTAATGTATTCTGGTAGAATACATGAATATATTGTGAAATATCTTGCTTTGCTTTTTTTTCTTTTTAATTAAAAAAACTAAGTGTGTGTGTATATATATATATATATATATATATACGTGTGTGTGTGTAAAAAAAAAATATATATAAATCTAATTATATTATTAATAAATAATAATAATAAATATTAAATTGTAAATTGTGACAAATCAGTTTTAATTCTACATTTAATTGTACACATTAAATAATATTTAATAATCTCAACTTATCTGTGTGTGTGTATATATATATATATGTGTGTGTGTGTGTGTGTGTGTGCATATTATTAATATAAATAATACATTTTAAATTATTGTGATAAATCACACCGCAGTTTAATTCTACATACAAATAATATTTATAATAATCTCAGCTGCTCGTACATAGAAAGACAGCTAGTTTTATACACCAAACCTCACTCAAATTCGCACAATAAATAACAGCTTGTCACAAAAATGCTGAGACAGATTATGCAGTTATATAAAACTAGCACAGACCTTGTTTTAGTACTTCAGCTCTGAGTTTGATGAATCTGGTTTGGAAACTCGTGCCGTGGCAGCAGTGCTGCGGTTCCGCTCCTGTCCTGCAGGCGGCGCTAAAGGCGCTTCAACGCTCAAATACACACGATCTTCACGTTGAAGCCCGAGAAACGCGTGGTTCTTTTCCGCCCGGACCAGCAGCGACTGCGCGGGTGAGGCTTAGCGTCCGACCGATTGTCTCATTATACAATATTTTCACTCCTTATTCACCCGTTTATTTGTGTACATATCTACCTTAGATGTTTATGGTCAGGAACGGAGCTATGAAAGCGGGTTATGTGGTGGATTTGGATGCGTTTGTGTGGTTTGGAGCTGAATGTGTGGCGGTGGAGTGTCATGGCCGCTTCTGCCATGTGTCCGAGAGAAACTCCAGACACTAAAACTCACACCAGACTTACGACAAAGCGCCCGAAACCCATAGCACATGTATATATATTGAAGTGACAGCGCTTAGGTTGTTCTGCTAACTCTATTTTATAACATTACGGGTCCCTGTCAGCGTTTGAATGACACTAAACTCATCTGATGCTCAGTAGAGTCAGATATGATCACTAATGGGTGTTTTTGATTTCATTCATTACAAGATATGTGGTATTTGCATGGTATCTACCATGGTACATGCCTACAGATGATACGGAGTTATAGTTGTATTATTTTGTACAGAGGTTTATGTGATACCGCAGAACTGTTATTGTGCTCATCAGTGCACTTGACTGATGCTGATGCTGTAAGTGACTCTGTTGTCTTTTCTCTGTGACAGTGGCAAGATGCAGATCTTTGTGAAAACTTTGACTGGTAAGACCATCACCCTCGAGGTCGAGCCCAGCGACACCATCGAGAATGTGAAGGCCAAGATCCAGGACAAGGAGGGTGTGTATGAGCTTCAGCGGATGGCACTGTGAATGTGGCGCTTATGTTCCACAAATTAAGGCCTTAGAAAATGTCTTGGGTGCAGAAAGTCTTAAATTCATAAAGTAATGTCATTAAATATTGCCCAAAAAAATTTAATTTATTTTATATATATATATTAAAAAATATATAATACTTTTTTCAATGTAAAAAGATACATTCTACTGTATTTTTCTTATTTTGCAGTACAGAATATCTAAACATCCTTATTCCTTTTATCAAGACGCATTTAAAAAAAAAAAAAAAAACTTATTTTTTTATATATATTATTTTTTTTAAATATATAAATATATTTTTTATTATATTTATAAACATCCTTATATCAAGACACATTTACTTGAGATTTAGTTTTCTGAGAAACTGAACAAGGTTACGCAAGATTATGCTTAAAGCAATAACACTATAGTTATTATGCTTCTCGAGTAAATACATCTTGATTTAGGAATCTAGACATTTTCACTGGAAAACAATTACTGATAAATGACACAATTACTAAGGAAGATTTGTGTTCCCAAGTTTATTCCTTAAACCACTAACCAACATTTATTTTTTATTATTATTTAATTATTTTTTTATTCTTCTCCAGACCACTAAAATGTCTTTTATTATTTTTATTTTTTATTATTATTTATTTTTTATTCTTCTCCAGACCACTAACATGTCTTTTATTATTTTTTTTATTTTATGTCTTTTATTATTTTTATATTTATTTATTTTATTATTATTTCATTTGTATTAATTTTTTAATTCTCCAGATCACTAACGTCTTATTATTTTTATATTTATTTATTTTATTATTATTTATTTTTTATTCTTCTCCAGACCACTAACATGTCTTTTATTATTTATTGATTTTATTATTATTTAATTTGTATACATTTTTTAATTATTCTCCAGACCATTAACATGTCTTTATTGTTCCTCAGGCATCCCACCTGACCAGCAGCGTCTGATTTTCGCTGGCAAACAGTTGGAAGACGGTCGCACACTTTCAGACTACAACATTCAGAAAGGTGTCTAAATACTGGACGGACTTGAAAAAGAAAACATGTCCATAACATTTGTTGTTGGTCAAGAGCTGTTGTATTTATTGGATGGTGTTTGTGGTTTTTCTCAGAGTCCACCCTGCACCTGGTGCTGCGTCTCAGAGGAGGCATCATCGAGCCGTCCCTCAGACAGCTGGCCCAGAAATACAACTGCGATAAGATGATCTGCCGCAAGTAAGAGCACACGCTTCACTTCTAACGTCTAGTGATTGTCCTCTTGATGTAGGTCATGTGTTGGTGATGGTTCAGTGTTGTGTTGAGAAAGTAATGATAATGAAGCGATGTTCTCGTCTCAGGTGTTACGCCCGTCTGCACCCACGTGCCGTCAACTGCCGCAAGAAGAAGTGCGGCCACACCAACAACCTGCGTCCCAAGAAGAAGCTGAAGTAGACTGGAGCATCGATGTGCTTCAGGAGCTTTGTTCAAATAAAATGTTGTTGAAAACAGTTGCTGGGATTTGTCTGTTCATTTGCAAACTAGAGCACTTTTCCTCTGTCTCTGTGTAAAAATGCATGTTAGAGATGCCCATTATGTTTTTCTAACCCTTGTGTGTCTGCAGTACTTCCCTGAGGACTTTTTCAGATGCATCCAGTGGATTTCCGTGTAATCACTGGTTCAGGTTTTGGAAACTTGGAATTTTTTTGTTAAAAGGTTTTGAAAGTCTTTTACACTTTGTACGTTTAAATCATAAACAAAACATTGTGAAATGCATCCAGGCAGAGGCAGTAAACCTGTATTCTGTGCAATATTTAGTCACAGCAGGCCTAGAATATATTAATTTTAACAAAAATAATTAATAATGGGGATGTTTTTGCATTTATTTTTAATGTATGAGGCATTTTGAGCCAAGCCTGTTGATAATATAAAATGTATGTCTATTAAACTTTTTTTTTTTTAAATGCAAACGGTAAAAGTCTTGCATGTAAGGATTTCAATAGTATGAACAATTTTGAAAAAAAAAAAATTTGAATGGTGTAAATATAAATTCAGAATAATAAGTATTTAAGATTAAAAGTATGGACTTGAGAAAAAAAAAAGTACATTTTAGTCTATTATAATTTTGGCATTGATCAACTGTAATACAAAATAAAAATTAAGCATATTCATATTTTGTTTCATATATATCTTAAATTTATAATATATTTCAATGTAAAACACATTTTGCATATTTAATGTCTAATAATAATAGCTGCTAATATCTGATTGTCCATTAAACATTTTCTAAGTGAACAATGAAAATGTAAGCATTTTAATGGTATGAAATTGAATCTCCAAACAGTCCTTTTTAAATGACTTGTGACCTCAAAATATTAAGATTAAAAGTATGGACTTTGAAAACAAAACTAATTTTTAAACCATGCATTTGTCAAAATTAAGTGCTTTTTTTCAGGATTTATTTATGCACAGAACACAACTTAAAGTATGGACTTTCAAAACTAAAAATTCACAAGTTTTGAACAATGCATTGCGTATTTTTAAACATGCATTTTCTTGGGCAATAATTGAGCAAATATAATACTAAGCAAATTCATGCATATATAAATCAGTCTCATTGAAACCACTGGTTTCAATATTACTTTTCCAGGAAGTTTTGAGCATATGTAAATGCAATAAACCACACTGGTAATTCAATGTAAAACAAATTTATTCAGCAGGTTTCCTTTAAATTCAGAGATGATATATCGTGAGCTTTTGCTCTGGAGTTTCCAGCTGATTGCGTTAGCCGGTCAGCACAGCATGACTCTTAACAGTGCAGAATGAAATACTGTTATCATCATATAATCAGGCTGTCAAGAGCTGCAGGAGAAACCTAAGATGAGATGCATGTGGGAAAATAAGGCTCTCACGTCAGCGTAAGCAGAAATGATGCTGGGACCTCAAGAGAGTGTCCTAGAAGAGAGTTCTCGCCACTTCTAAAGCTCAATTTTTCTCCAAATCAAATCACACGTGCTCTTGTAATAGAATATACAAAGTACACATACTCAAGCACTGCATGAACAAGAAGAAATATAAAAGTAAACACCTGTTTATTTGACCCTATATATGTTTAAAGCACACAAATACAAACGTGGCTTGTGCTGTTCGTGCTGAACCCTGCGGCTTGAGAGAACAGATAAAAACAGGCTGTTGGCACTTAAAATACTGCAGTCTGAAGCCACACGAGCGGCTTACTTGTGCTATAATAAAGATACTGTATAATGCAACATCCAATACACAACTGTACAACCATTACAGCTATGACTTAAAGAAACAGTTCACCCTAAAAATCTGATGTTTCTTCATCAGATTTGGAGAAATGTAGCATTGCATCAGTGTCTCAGCAATGTATGCTCTGCAGTGAATGGGTGCCGTCAGAATGAGAGTCCAAACAGCTGATAAAAACATCACAATAATCCACACCACTCCAGTCCATCAGTTAACATCTGGAGAAGACAAAAGCTGTGTGTTTGTAAGAAACAAATACATCTAGACATTTTTAACTTCAAACTGTTGCTTTCAGCTGAATGAGTCCATAAATAATATTGCATTTTTCCAGTGAAAAAAAACAATTTTTCACACAGAAAACAACTTCGGTGTTTTTTCCCCAAAAAATTCAATGTAATTCAATACACGCACTCCCAGCTGTACAGAAATGTGAGAATTTTTAAACTACATTTTAAAAATATAAACATTTTAACACTAAGAATTTATTAATGTTTTAATATTTTAACTATATAATATTTAAATTAAAATAATAATTGAATGTAGATATTAAAAAATGCAAAACAAAAAACAAAACTCTATACAGTTGTTCTTTGGACTGGAGTGGTGTGGATTATTGTGATGTTTTTATCAGCTGTTTGGACTCTCATTCTGACGGCACCCATTCACTGCAGAGCATCCATTGCTGAACAAGTGATGCAATGCTACATTTCTCCAAATCTGATGAAGAAACACACTCATCTACATCTTGGATGACCTGATGGTGAGCACATCTTCAGCAAATTGTAATTTTTTGCCTGGATTATTCCTTTAATCAAATTAAAGTTTGAAGCCTTAGAGCTGCACAAAGCAACTACACTAGACGCATTCAAGCACATTCATGAATCCATTCCTCAATGAAGAACTACAGCTATTCTTAAGTATAAATTCCCTCACGAGATCAAGGGATCTTAATATTCTATCGTAACAGAATTTTTTATTTCTACCTGCTCGTATATTTCTGCCAGTGCAGCTAATATTTAATGCTTTATATCAATGCTGTCGTCTAAACTAAGCATTCCACAGTATGAACATATTTGGAGCGTTTGGAGCCACATTCAAGCTGGTCTTTGGTTTCTACTCACTCCCAGCTGAGATACTGCTGCAGCGCAGATAGAGATTCAGAAAAATAAAACTCCATGGCACAAAAGCTCATGACTTTCTAAAATGGTAAACATAATTTTCAGTTTCAAATTTCAAGTTTGGTGTTTGAGCCACAAAGGTCTTTGCTACAAACTTCTTTTGGTTATAAACTAAATAACACACAATATTCCTTAAATACTCATGATTCAATTAGATTTTGATTCACAGAGTCATGATTCAATTAGATTTTGATTCACAGAGTCATGATTCAATTCCAAACTGATTCAATTTTTTTAACCTAATCTTTAAAAGCGTTCGTAAAAATTCGTTTGATTTCACCATAACAGCTATTCATGTTTACGTTTAATGTTACAGAAATGTGTGAATTTTTAAATTATTAAATCCTTTTAAGTTATTACAAATAATATATACATTTTAATGATTCAAATGTGATCAAATTGTCATTATAACTATATAATATTTATAATTAAAATAATAATTTCAAATAATTGAATGTAGATAAAAATGCGAGAAAAAAAAGTGGTCAATCTTTATACAAATTTTCATAACCTAATCTTTTTAAAGTGTTAATAAAAATTTATTTGACTTTGACATAATAATCTTTTAAAAATTTGACTTTTATTACAGCCATAAATGCTTAAGTTGAATGTCACAGAAATGTGTGAATTTTTAAGCTAAATTATTATTATTAAAATATAATCATTTTTAATATTATTAAAATTTTATTCAATTATTTTAATTATATAATATTTATAATGTAAAATAATTAAATGTAGATGTAAAAATTGCAACCAAAAAAAATCTCAACACAACTGTAAATCTTGTGTAAATAACTTGTGTTGAACTAAACTTAATTATTAATACTTTAAAATAAAATTCAATTATATTCTTTTGTAAATCAATCCAGAATCATTTGAGAAAGAATTGTTATGCATTTGTGAATACATTTTTCCCAGCCCTATTGTTCACGATGCATGGTTAAAAAAAAAATAATAATAATGAAAAAAAAACAAAACTTGAGATTCTGTAAAGATGTCACACAGCACTAGTGTTTCTGACAAAGAGCGTATAAAAAATAAACGTCCCCTCAACCTTTACCGTACTGTAACAACGCTGTTCACGCTCTACCATCATAACCTCCTCACCGCTCAAGTTATTGCTAGACTGGAACAGAAAGAGCTTTTCAGTGCAAACTCAAGATGAAAGGAAAGCCAGCAGGGAGAGCGAGCATCACACTATTTACTGATCAGCTTGACCAGACTCTGCCGCAGGTCATTGAGGTCGAAGATCTTGACATCGAGGATCTGAATGACCCTCTGCACCTCGTTCTCGGCGCGCTCGCGGTCCTCCAGCGCAGACGCCAGGTTCTGTTC
>NW_015549681.1:106699-106853 GCF_001515605.1 Sinocyclocheilus anshuiensis | reverse complement strand
TCCAGCGCAGGCGCCAGGTTCTGTTCGGTGTTCTGCACGCGCCGCTCCAGCTCGACGTTACGCATCTCCAGCTCCTGAAACACATTCAGAGAGGCACTGACATGGATTCTGTGCTCATTTACAGCATGCCACAGAGCTTTCACAGAAAAAAAGA
>NW_015549681.1:103904-106512 GCF_001515605.1 Sinocyclocheilus anshuiensis | reverse complement strand
ATATATAAACCTGTACACACACACACACACACACACACACACACACACACACACACACACACACACACACGCACACTACACAAAGCAGCACACATACTCAAGTACTGCATGAAGAAGAATATCAAAGTAAACACATGATTCTGACATTTTTTAACCTCAACTTTTAAAGTGTTCATAAAAATGTATTTGACTTCTATAGATATGTTACAGAAAGGCGTGACATTTTAATAATAATTTAGCTTAAAATTATTAAATTATTTTAATTACTAAAATATAAATTTTATGTAAATGTAAAAAAATGCAAAAAAACAACATTAGTAGTTTTAGATTTTTTTTTTGTAAAATTGTGATTTCTTTTTAATCTAATCTTTTAAAGCATTCGTAAAAATGTATTTGACTTTTACATAACAGCTACAGTATTCATGCTTAAGTTGAATGTTACAGAAATATGTGACCATTTTTAAGCTCAATTATAATTGAAATATAATTTTCACTATTATTAAAATGTTGTTATTGTTATTATTATTAAAATAATAATTTAAAATGACAATGTTATGTAAATGTAAAAATAAAAATAAAAATAAAAATCTAACAAAAAAAACACCAATGATTTTGATTATGAAGTGTTCAAGCCATTCAAGTTGAACATTACAGAAATGCATGAACATTTTTAAGCTAAATTATTCATATTTAATAATTGTTAATATAATTACATTATTATTTTAATTAAATTATTATTAAAATACAAATAATTATTTTATTTTAAAATATTATTAAACTATTATTTTACTTAAAATAATTGAATGTAAATGAAACATGCAAAAATACAATCATAATACATTTTTATTTAATTATTTTAATTACATTATTATTAAAATATTATATTTTTAATAATATTTTTTAAATATTCTTTTTTATTATAAAAAATGTATTTAATGTATAACTAAAATGAAAATAATAATTGAATGTAAATACAAATGCAAAAAACAAACAAACAAACAACAAAAAAAACACAGCAGCTGATCTCTATACAATTGTGAATTTTTTTTAAACCTATATTTTGAACTGAAGTCATTGATGCTTCGGTTGAATTTTCCAGAAATGAGTGACAATTTTGAAGCTAAATCTAAAGCTAAATTATTATTAAAATATTATTACATTATTTAAATAATAATAATGTATTATTAAAAATATAATTAAAATAATAAAATAATAATTTAATGTAAATTGTGAATCCTGTGTAAATACATTTATGACACTTCTGTGATGCATTAAAGTGCATTATTAATACTTCAAAATAAGTCATTGTTTTTTTTACTGTTGTGATGTCCTCCAGCACCTGTAGTCTGTGAATGGCTTCTTCTCTCTCCTGCTCCAGCTCATGGAAGTTCGACCTCTTACTCTGGAGAATACGGATCTCCTGAAATGTACAGAGATGCAATAATGTGCAGAAACATATAATACAGCGAGGTCTTGCTGAGACGGGTCCATGCGTTGTGTGTCTTGTATAGAGGAGTTTGAGGAGATGATTGCAGTAACTGGACTGGTGACTTTCAGTGAAGTGCATCTGTAGGTCGCTGGACTCTCCCCTCCGTCAGTGTGTGTGTGTGTCGGCTCTCACCCCGTCCTTTGCCTTCAGCAGGTTCTCCAGCTCCTCCAGGGATTGGGTGAGCTCATCTTTCAGCATGTCGCTGGGTCCCTGACCGCCGTGAGCCTCCAGATCCGCCACCTACAGACACACACACAATAAACCATCTGTCAGAGCCATCGTTACCGCTGATGAAGCCAAGTACGTGTTTTAGATCCCTTTCGTATGAAAGAGAGCCGCGTGATGGACTATTGTGGCGTTTCTGAGAAACCTGTTTGAACAGTCATTATTTTGCAGCTTTAATTCAGAGAACTCTCTCTAGGAGCCGGGCTCTTATTGCTATGACAGTGAAGGCAGAGCATGTGTGATGTTTTGAGGCTCAGATGAAAGCAGTAATGACTCACTGCTGCCGGTCCTTTTCTTTACAAACACAGTCTGCTCTGCTTCAGCGTAAAACCATTTGAGAACTTCACTCGGACTGAATCTGCAGCATAATGGCCGTCATAAAGCCCCGCTGCTGACCTACATACACATTCAGTGATTATTCAGGCATTATATTTGAATAATGCATTACAGCTGGCAGTAAAGGACAGGAGAAGGGAAACTGGGCCGAGTGCTTTAATCAGGTGTGACGCGACAAGTCATATTTCTGTCCACTGACAGTATAAATGCATAAGTATAAATTCTGGGCAAAATGGCTAATTCACAACCGATCAAATCATATTTGAGGTTTAATATTCAGCTAGAGTATATTATCGTTCAAAACTTTGCAGTTGGGTTTTGAAATAAGTCTTGCGCGGACATTCCAGAGGCGTATTGGTTTTTATACTGTACAAACTGTATTTTCTATCACCCTACACCTAAACCTGCCCCTCACAGAAAACCTTCAGCAGTTTTATAATCAATTTGACAAAAAAACAAACTCATTCTGTATGATTTATAAGCTTCTGTACCCGTGGGGACCTCAATTTAGGTTCCCACCATGATACAAGTCCCCATGAGTCTGTGTGTATTCAGGTT
>NW_015549681.1:87210-103423 GCF_001515605.1 Sinocyclocheilus anshuiensis | reverse complement strand
ACACACACTCGCACACATACACACACACGCACGCACACACACACACACACACACACACACACACACAAACACACACTCGCTCAGGAGAAAGAGGAGCAGCTCCTAAAGGTCTCTGGCACTCTGAGGGTCTTATGAGAGACTGGCTTATTTTTAACCGTGTAAAGTGCAAAAAAGTTTCCAATCGAGGGTCTGGCAGCTCCCACCGGTGATATTTCAGTTCTCCTAACTAGGCCATTGAAAGTAGGATATTGCTGTCCTACAAACCACCCCACATCTCTCTCTCTCTCTCTTTCTCCAGTCTCGTGAGACATGAACCATTTTCCACCACCTGGTTGCCTGTTCTGGGCTCAGAGACGCAGCGAGACTGAGGGCCACCTCACGCAAACACGCGTCCTGGTCGCAGTCGTTCAGTGATAACCAGAGCAAACGGTGAGATGTGAGAGAAAAGGAAAGAGTGTTGATGACAATGCATTCGGATCGATGGAGAGTCCTTTTGATTCTCACTTGGACTTGAACCCAGTTTACCTTCTTAAATCTCTTGAAATTATCAAGCAGGTCAATTAAATAGGCTTTTTTTTTCCAATTTAAGACAAGGCAAGGCAAATTTATTTATATAGCACAATTGATACACAGTGGCAATTCAAAGTGCTTTACAAGAAACATTTCTGATTATTATCAATGTCACAGAAATGCATTTTTATTATTTTTTGGAAATTAATTGGAAAAAATTCACATTTTTTTTTTTTTTTATAAAAGTAGTGTTTTTAATTATTAATTAATAATTATAAATAATTATTTTATTAATGTCATGTAAAAAAGGTTACAAATTGATTCAATTATTATATAGTATTAATAACCATAAAATTCATAAGAAATCAAATATATATATATATATATATAATAAAAGTAAAAAATTAAGAAAAGACTTAAATCGTTTTTGTAGAGAATTTTGAAAAAAATAATGTAAAAAAAAAAATAATAATTTCAGCAATTTTGTGAATTTTGGAAATCTCATTTGCCATTATTAAACTGTATTTATTCCATCAGCATAAGCAAGTTTTTTTTACCCCATATAAATTCATGTTTCAATTCTATGTTTAAACAGTTTAACCCAAATCCAGATGTGTGCAGCACATTTTATGGAGCACCAGTTTCCTGATCCTGGAAGAGTAGACTACAATGCCGGCAGCTCTGACTCACATTCTGTAAGTACGTTTTCATTTAAAGGATTTGCCACTGACGATCTTTAAACTTTAAACCGCATAAACACATTTCATTACACCAAATACACAAAATAATGTTATTTTTAGCAGCATCATATGACCCCTTTAAAGGAAAACCATTTACCTTAAACTATCAACTAGCAACCAATATTACAATATTTTTTGTGTTTACACATAATAAATTTATTAAAAACAAGTCTTATCTCATGCACATTTAATTTTTTATATTGTTTTAAAATGGTTATACAGTAATTCTCGAAAATATTTTATTATAGGTATAGTTTATTATAGCTAAAATACTTAAAGTCAATTTAAATTAAAATGACTTAAAATAAAATAAACATTAACTGAAAAAAATAAAGGCAGCATTTCTCAAATTCATTTAGTTTAACTTGAAGTACTAAAATAACCAAAAACAAATAAACTAAACTAAAAAACTAAAATTACTTAAAATAAATGTTACCTGATATAAAATAAAATGTAACTTATTTATTTTAGCTGGTTGCTAAGGCAACATTTGTCATTTTAAGTTGAAGTACTAAAATTAATAAATTAACATTTATAAAAACTATATATTACAAAATTAAAAAAGACAACTAAAAATGTGACCCTCGACCACAAAACGAGTCTAAAGTGTCAATTTTTCGAAATTGAAAAATATCCATTGATGTATGGTTTGTTATGATAGGACAGTATTTGGCCGAGATACAACTATTTGAAAATCTGGAATCTGAGGGTGCAAAAAAATCTAAATATTGAGAAAATCATCTTTAAAGTTGTCCAAATTAAGTTCTTAGCAATGCATATTTACTTAAGTTTTGATATATTTACGGTAGGAAATTTACAAAATATCTTCAAGGAACATGATCTTTACTTAACATCCTAATGATTTTTGGCATAAAAGAAAAATCAATAATTTTGACCCATACAATGTATTTTTGGCTATTGCTACAAATATACCCCAGCGACTTGACAAAAAAACAAATGACAAAAACAATAAAATTACTAAAACTAACATTAATATGAAAACAAAATATAAAAATACAATCTAATTTGCAATAAAAAAAACTATAATAATATATCAATGATACTAATAATTCAAAATAATAATACAAATTCAAAAATAATAACTACAAAAATACAGTGCTGCAGATAGATTAATAAATATTAACACTTGATTTATTTTTGTACTGTTGATTCTCTTGCACTTTCCACATTGCACATAGTTTGAAAGCAGCGTATATTCTCACCTGATCTCGTAATCTCTCCGTCTCCTCCTGATACGCCGCCAGCTGTTTCTTCCACTGCTCCACGTTAGCGTTGGCCTCATGCAGCGCAGCCACGAGTTTAGCGTTACTGTCCTGTAAGGTGAAGAGCTCGGACTCCAGATTCATCTCACAGATCGAGCTGAAACACACAGAAACACTGACCACTTCAACCCATGCTGAGGTGTTTAGCCAGGAACCCTAACATGAGAATACAGTGATTCTGCACAGCAAACGCAACCAGTTTTCCCTTTAACTTAACTGAATATTATTTAATCAAAATGCAGTAGATCAATTATTGAAGCTTTAATGCTCTGTGCATCAAAGCAAGCATGCACTGTATAAAACAGTAAATGTATTACTTAGCAAATCCAATCAGATAATCCTAGCATGTGAAAATTCACTGCATTTATTTATGTTCACTATTCCAAGCAGATGTAATTTTTTTAAAAAGAGGGGACACTTTAAAAACATGTTTTCATAAAGGGTTAAACAACAGCAAAACTGAAACCAAATATAAAAGAAAATAAGATATTTAACATATGAAGTGATGATATATAAATAGATATATAAAGTGATGAAGAAATAAACTTCACAAGTCAACTGAGCATGTTTATCTGAACCCAGGCCTGAAATGACAAATGCATCATCAAATTGAAATTATCACCATGGCAACATAAATAATGTGCTTTCCCAGGCGTCAAAACTAAAACATTAAACCTTAATATTATATAATAACATTTAAAATATATATGTAAAAATAATAAAAATGACAAAAATTGAATAAAATGACAAAACATTCAAATGAAAATATAAATTAAATTTAGAAATAAAAATCTAAAAATAAAAATGAATTCAAAATAATAATAAAACTATAAAAGTAAATTTAAAAAATAATAAAATAACACTGTAGCCAACGAAGAAAATAATGAAACAGAGTACAGTGCATTAAAATTGTCCAGATGTGTACCGCTGTTTTCACATTTTGGTTGACAAATTGTATCAAAAAAGCAAACTACTAAAGTTTTCAGAACAGCATCTCATCTGTAATTTCCTTTGACTGCAGAAAAGTGTGCAGCGTTTAGTGCATGAAATGTTTCCAGGAATCGCAGACGTAACTCTTGTGAAAATAGAGCGTCGCTCCATGCAAACACTCTTGACTGGTTACTTTCAGACGCTCTCCATAGCAACCCGGTTAGAAAAGAGTCCTGTGCTGATCGAACACAAGAGCAAACGGGTGAGAATTAAAGGAGCATGAGTGTGTTTATTACTCATCAGCACAGTGTCTCTCCTGACACAAGACACCAGAATGTCTCAGAGCATGGAAAAACACCTAAAATCCAGGTTCTGTTTGCAAAGAAAAGCTGAGTGTTGCTTGCTAGTGATGCACCAAAATTAATTTTGGATTTGTGGTACTGTAAAAAAAAATTAAAAGTTTTAATTTCAGGGATATTATATTCAACTAAAACTAAATTATTTTTTTTTTTAAATAAAAATAAACATTAACTGAAATAAAAAAATAAAAATTTCTCAATTTTAATTTAGTTTAACTTGATGTACTAAAATAAGTAAAATTGAAATAAAAATGAATAAAAACTACATAGACATAGGCCTGGGCGATAAAACGGTATCGATATTTACCGACGGTACACCTTCTTTGATAACGATATACAAATAGTTTGATATAGGCACATGCTATGAGTGACGAAGACAGCACACACAAACACGAACACATGCTGAAATGAGTGCTGTGCCTGCCTGTGATGAGGAGATTGTGAATAAAGAATGAATATTAGTCGAATTTAAAATAAACATTTGCATTTGAATGTTAGGAGTGCGTCAGGGAGCGTCATCAGTGGAGCACGAGATGCGGTGATAATGATGTAAGTGACGTTGTTGCATTTTAATGTTTTGTTAGTCTAGCCCACGAGACGCTCTTTTTCTATTGCTCTTTGTTTTAAAAAAGGTTATAAAAAATGTCAATAATTATCGATACCGAACGATACGAAACATTATATCGCTGATCCATTTTTTTTGCTATATCGCCCAGCCCTACATAGACATATTTAAAAAAACGACAAGCACACAACAAACTTACTAAAACCTAAATAGAACTAAAATTAAAATGAAAACAGAAAATATAAAAACAAAAACTGATTCCATATATTAATAAAAACTACAATAGTATCTCAATAATACTAAAATAACACTGTTCAATTTAGATGAAAACTGAAACCAAAAATACAGTGCATTTAATAATCAATTAATTAATAAAATGTATCTATTAATAAACACTGAATATTTAAACTGCACATAAGGCAGTTTTATATCAACATTTTAATGATATAATTATGTTTCTACTCCAATTCACGGTTGGAATTTAAATATTAAAACAGTGGCTGTAATAAAAACTTGTTTTCATGACAAATTTATTCAAAGAGGTTAAAATATAATGAATATGTAATATAGTGCATTTAACAAAATGCTCCTCTCTAGAGTTATTTTTTCTAGTTAACTAACAAGTTTATAGACGTCAAATGACTTTCATGAGGTAACTGTAACGTTACGTGAAGCAGTTTTATTGATGTCTTTTTTTTTTGGTAGAAACTGATTGATCGATTGCATGAGACTTGACATTTCAGTAAGTTGTACTCTTTCTTTCAACGCCCTCTGATGTTCATTCATGCTTATTTAATGCTCTAATTAAATGCCACTGCTTCGTTTAATGATTTCGGCCCTCTAAAACTGATCAGGCTTAACCAGAAATGCAGAAATGTCAATGCATCACTAGTTTGCATGTGCAAAATTCAGCGGCATGATGCAAGTGTGCTGGAGGTGGTTGCTATGCAGTTGCTAAGGTGTTCAGAACGGTTGCTACAACGACTCACATGGTAAAGAGGCCTGTAATCGTTGGCGTTCAGGAAAGCTGAATTTAGGGGCATTTTATGGGCTCTTTCAGGCAGGAAAAGGCCCATTATAGTGTGATAAATGGCTGTTACACACTTTCTTCTCCAATATTTTCCCACAAATGTGCAAAGGCGGACGTGCAGTCCGAAAACGCCGCTGATGCCTTACCCCTCTGAGAGCATCTTCTTAATGCGCTCCTTCTCCGAGGACAGAGTAATGTCAGCGCTCTGGCTCCGGAAGAGCTTGTCGTCCGGTCCGTTCACACACATCACTGGAGGAGACTGCAGCTCGTCAGTCAAGTCCTACAACACACACACACACACACACACACACACACACACACAGAGAACACTGCTGTTATCAGATGAATCCAGACATACTCACAGCTCAGCGTCCGTCTGACTCACTTCAAGATAAATCCTTTTAACTGACAACTGAGTGTTACACTAAAAAGCATAATTTACTACATTTCTAGTAAAATAAATACTATAAATAAATACTATAAATATATAATAATATAAAAACAGTGCCATCTGTAAATTGTGTGATGCAGTGAATTACTGTTGATACTGAACTTAGTCACATTATTCAATAGATGTGACTGTTTTTGTAAATGCAAACAAAATACTTTTATTTTAAAATGTTTTTTCATCATGTTGGCATATGATGAAAGTAATATGTCATAGGTTGCTGGATATGTCACAGGATACTAATATCACTTCATTATATTATTATCGTAGTAATATATTGCAATTTTAATGTCTGATTACAGGGTACAAAACTGAAACAAGGCAACAAAACTGTGATACTACCAGAATATAGTCAGTAATTTATAAAAATTCTAAGTATATACATTGCTTGTGTATACACACATTACATAATTCACAAATAATACATTATGTATATGAATTATCTATCATGCAATTTATATATAATATAAATTATATGAATATAAATATATACATGTAAATACATGTAAATATTTTCAAAATATATACTGTATGTTGTGTGTATTTATATATACATAATAAATATGACATATTATGTAAACAAAAACTTTTATTTTGGATGCGATTAATCGTTGCCCAGCACTAATATAAATTTACAGTAAATACAAAAATCCCTCTTTCTCTCTACATGCATATATAGAGCTGCATGGGTAAATATGATTTCTTTAAAGTTCATTACTAACCTTTTCAATGAAATTATATAAAAATACACATTTTCAAGTACAAATGGCACCATTGATAAATGACCCAGATTTCAGCAGGCAAGTTTGAAACGCATAATAAAGTCATTCTCAGTCTTATTATAGCAAACGGTGAGCAAATGCAACATAATGAGTGAATCGTATTGTTACAAATAGGCCAGCGGTAAAATTATCAAAACACAAGCTGTCTTTTCAGCTGTCATTCCAAATCCTTATTTTCACTTGGTCATTTTGCTCTATTTCAACATTGGCAGGTATGAAATATGATTGGTTTCTGGTGAAGGTGAACCCCGTCTGTGTCACGTGTGAAAATGACCTGATTTTGCTCCTGCAGTGGCAGATGATTCTACAGGGTTCACCGTGGGACTCGGCTGATTGTGGAGCTCGTGGGACACGTGATGTGTGTGTTAGAGTGTGATAAATCACAAACCCCCTTTAAACATCAACAGCGGCTGCTTATATTCCCACAAAACTCTGAATCGTGCCGCGGCGCTCATGCTGTGTGTGCGTGTGTGAATGTCAAACTCACCTGAGAGAACTGACAGCGTCCGGATTGAAAGCATTGAGAGAAAATGATAAAAGATACAGTCATTCCCATTATTTATCATGCGTGGGGGAGACCGGTGGCATTTTTACATGTTCATACATTTCTACAAATCTACCTGCCATCTTTTGGTATAAGAAACATTTAGTGCCATTCAATTAAAGACCAATAATATTGAATTTAATATAATATGTTATATGGGGGAACTATAACACTTCAAAATATATTTGTCAATTTATCTCAAATAAATATATAATTGGTTTAATACTTATAAACAGTACTTAAATTGAATGAAATAAATATTAAACCTATTTTATTTCAGCTAGTTGCCAAAGCAACTTTACTCATTTTCATTGAGTTTAATTTAATGTACTAAATTAACTTAATAGAAATACAAATTAATTAAAGTCATTAAAAAGTCATGTAAAATTAAAAAAACGAATTTCTAACTTTAAAAATTAAATTAAAATATAAAAATACAGAAAATACAAAAATAAAAACTAATTCAAAATATTAATAAATCTATAACAAAATCTCAATAATATTAAAATAACACTAAGTAGCTGTTAAATCAATACTTAAGTCTTCTACTACATACTTCAATGAAATGATGAATTATATGCTTTAAAAATATTTATATTAAATATTTATTTATTTTAATCTTCAATTATATAATGCATTATATATTTTAAATATATTTATTTAAATGTAATAATACATATTTATATATTTTACATATATAAGCAAACATATTACATAAATATATTTATATTAAAATAGTATATATTTTAAAGATTCAATCTTTTAATTCAGTCATATATTTTTTTATTTCATACCTAGAATTACAATTTCTCCTCAGCGAAACCTCAAGCATGAAATTAAAATCAACATTATCAAAACTTCAGACAGCAGGAAAAATACAGGGCATTCAAAACAATAAAAACTTTAATACCTCAAAATTATTTGATTGCTGAAATGACCTCACTTCATTTCCACCGACCTAGAGAACTCTACTGCATGTGCAAAATAAGTGTCACTCCGGTTTGATTGTGACTGAATAAATTCTCACAGTCAGTATTTGAGATTAACAACAGTATTTGCAACTCTCAAACTCTCTCTCTGTTCTCAAACTGTTCACACAACAGGAGCGAAACTGAATAAGTCTCTGACACAGAGTCCAAATCAAGCCTAAAATCTCTTTTAGGTAATAATAAACCAAACTCATGCTCAGAAATTAGTTGTGAATCTTGATCGTATCTAGATTTCAGGTGTCACTCTGGTTTATAACCGAAATGTGTGTGAATGCAACCATGTTTAACACTAAAATAGGGCTGACGAATGCATTCTGTTGCTGAAGCTTGATCCAGTCCTTTCAGATTGTGTAATGAGAACAGACGCGGACAAAAGCGAAACTGAAGCGCATTGTGCAGAATTCAGTGTGAACAGCAAAAAAAAACAGGCTCTCGTCAACAGCCTCTGACCTGAAAAGACAAGCAGTTCGACATCATACGAGAAGACAGACGCTGACAGAGCGCAACCAGGCTGGTTCTGGATAATTTTATCACTGTCCTAGTTCTCCTCTCACTTCCCAGTGAGACGAATGACCCAGCTCATCCTGCTCTAGGATTACAGTAACCCTTCACTTGCCACACACACACAAGATCTGTCAGATGAAGAGCAGAAACTACAGGAAAATAAGTCAAAACTAGGTGGTTCTGGGCCGTTGCCATGGAGTTGCTAAAGTTTTGTGAGTGCCAGGGTTGCCAGGGCGTTGCTATGCAGCTGCTAATGTGTTGTGAGTGGCTGTTAGGATGTTGCTATATGGTTGCTAAGGCGTGGCTGCAATGTGTTGCCATGCTGCTAGAATGTTGGGTGGTTGCTAGGGCGTTGCTATGCAGCTTTAATGTATTGCCAGGATTCTAGAATGTTGTTTGGCTACCAGTGTGGTTGCTTTGCAGCTGCTAAATTGCTATGTGGTTGCAAAGGAGCTGCTTCAGTGCTTCAAAGGTGCTAGGTTGTTAGAATGTTGGGTGGTTGCCAGGGCGTTGCTAAGCAGATACTAAAGTGTTGTTTGTGCCAGGGCTGCTGGGGTGTTTTATGCAGCTTCAATGCTTTGTAAGGCTGCTAGAATGTTACGTGTTTGCCAGGGTGTTGCTATGTAGCTGCTGGTAAAGTGTTGTGAATGCCAGGGTTGCAAGTTCCAGGGTGTTGCTATGCAGCTGCTATAGTGTTGTGAGTGCCAGGGTTGCCAGGGTGTTGCTATGCAGCTTTAATGCAATGCCAGGCTTCAAGAATGTTTGGTGGTTGACAAGGCATTGCTATGCAATTGTTATAGTGTTGGGAGTGGTTGCTGGGATATTGCTAAGGAGTTGCTTCAATGCATTAAAGGCTGCTAGAATGTTGGGTGGTTGCTATGCAGCTGCTAAAATGTTGTGAGTGGTTGTAAGGATGTGGTTCCTACACATTGAGTTGCCTCAATGTGTTTCTAGGCTACTAGAATGTTGGGTTGTTGCCAGGGTGTTGCTATGCAGCTGGTAAAGTGTTGTGAGTGCTAGGGTTGCAAAGGTGTTGCTATGCAGCTTTAATGTAATGCCAGGCTTCTAGAATGTTGGGTGGTTGCCAGGGCGTTGCTATGCACCTGCTAAAGTGTTGTGAGTGGTTGCTAGGATGTTGCTAAGGAGTGGCTTCAATGCATTTTCTGGCTGCTAGAATGTTGCCAGTAGTGACGTCACACCTGAGGAGCGGCGATACTGAGAGCTGCGTTGCTCAGCTCCATCTTGTCCTGTGATTTCTCTCTGGCCAGACGTGCAGCTTCCCTCACCTCTTTAAAACGTTCGGCAAACTGCAACAAAAACACATAATGCTGTATTATATAAGGGGTGATGCAAGTATTTCCAATCATGTCTGTGCAAAACTATATTATGTTGGTTTTTATCCACCGTCTTAATCTCATTTGAAGCATTTGCATTCATGCATTTGCACAAAGACAACACATTGTGTGTCGTTTCTCTGTAAACGGGCCATTAAAGATGTTCACACCTGGTGCAGCTGCTGCTCTGTGGCGAATCCAAGGCCGTAGACGGTGTTCGCTCTACTGTCCGCCCACTGACCGAACTTCTGAGACGTCTTAGTGAACGTCATGTTGTGGCTGATCGTGCTGTTGATGATCGCCTACCAAAAGAGAGGACGTAAATCACAGAACATTCTGAATAAGCACCCATTTAAAAGAATACAGAAGGGATAGTTCACCCAAAAATGAAAATAGTTGACGGTAGCCATTGACTTCCATAGTATGCAAAAAAAATACTAGGCTATAGAAACTGTCTGGTTACCAGCATTCTTTAAAATATCTTCTTTTGTGTTTAACAGAAGAAAGAACCTCGTACAGGTTTTGAACAACTTGAGGGTGAGTAACATATGACAATATCCCTTTTAAAAACGTCAAAAAACGCCTTAAAATCTGGTCACTTTTACACAATACGTGCAAGAATATCAGAAAGGTTTGTGATGCAACTATCTGTAAATCACTGTTTACATAGAGCAAAACATAAACAGTATTCCCACCTCAACAGGATGATTTAGAAACATTACGGCTCAAATAACATCTATTTTTAACGACAACATCTAACCTCTAATAGACCAGCATTGAAAGTGCAATACTGTAAACACAATTTATGCTTGTTTATGCAAAACGTTGATATTATTTTGTGCTGTTTGGGACAGTATTTGAAGACTAAGTGTATATAAACAAGTTACATAAATATTAATAAATAAAAAACTGTAGCACAAGCTGGTGTAAGTGTTTCCAGCAGCTTTAAATAGAAGATCAGTAACACATACTGAAGCCTAAACCGCAGTCGTTCAGGTTAACAGTCTGACTGGAGCCACACTTATGACCCCCGAGAGAGTGTAAAACATGAAATCTAATAACTGTGAGAGACTGTGACGATAAACACTTCATATGACATGTTGAATCAATGTATCATAAACATCTAAAATGTCCCATGTTTTTATTAAAACCAGAACAAACCAATAAAGCTGCACAAAGATGATCACAACAACTCAAGCCATCATGATGAAGCAGTAATACAACTAGAGAGACCAAGAGACGCTTATAAATGATGTTTCAAAAAATAAATTGGATGGTTCTGTCAAATGTAATTTATTTCTGTGATCAAAGCTGAATTTTCAGCATCATTACTCCAGTCTTCAGTGTCACATGATCTTCAGAAATCATTCTAATATGCTGATTTGCTGCTCAAGAAACATTTCTGATTATTATCAATGTTGAAAACTTTTTTTTATCATATTGCAAAAACAAAAGAGGACATTTACAAAAGAGGACATTCACCATGATAACGGTGTTGCAGCTCCTCTGCTTTGTGTCGTAGCATGGCTTATGGAGTCTCTCATAGCTTATTGTTTTATTCTCTCTGGTTCTCTAATGACTTGCCCAATATTTTTGTGGAAACTGTGATACATTTTATTTTTCAGGATTTACAGATGAATAGAAAGTTCAAAAGAACTGTACCACAAACTTACAAACTTTAATATACTGTATGTAGACATTATTTTTCAGGATTCTCTAATGATTTTGATTAATTTAATGCATCCTAGCTGAATAATAATATTAATTTCTAAAATAAAAAAAAAAATAAATAAAAAAAAAATATATACTGTGTATATATGCATACACACACACACACAGACAGTTAAGATACTAAATTAATAATACAGTTAAGATAAAATATACAGCAGCAATGATGATTCTATTATTATTTTAAAAAGATTTATAAATGTCTTTGAGTCTCTCATAGCTTATTGTTTTATTCTCTCTGGTTCTCTAATGACTCATGTTCCTCCTGACAGCAGGAGTCATGTGACTGCAGATTACCACGGTGACCGCTGGAATCATGGATGCACTGGACTCGTGATAGTGAGGTCATCCTGAATCCAAATGTGGGTCAGTTTAGAGGTGTTAGATGAAGCCGAGACACTCCGGTAATCCAGCAACAACTGAGATTTACAGGCTTCGGTGAGGACAGTCTGCTCCATTCAGGAGTTTAATACGAATGCTGATATCATTATACGAGATGCAGTTCAGAGAGGTGAAGTTCAATACCAATGCATGAGATGTATTTACAGTAACAATACACATATTAGAATGATTTCTGAAGATCATGTGACACTGAAGACTGGAGTAATGATGCTGAAAATACAGCTGCGCATCACAGGAATAAATTACATTTTAACAGATATTTACATAGAAAACTGATATTTTGAATTGTAATAATATTTCACAATATTACTGTTTTTACTGGATTTTTTATCAAATAAATTTAGAAGAGACTTTTCAAAAACATTTTTATTTCTTTAATTATTCCAAACTTTTGACCGGTAGTGTGCATCGTTTTCAGATTTATCTCTAGAACATATTTCCACCTCGGAATAAAAACAAAGGTAATTGCGAATTTTTATCTCACAATTCGAACTTTACATCTTGCAATTCTGACATTTTTCTCAGAATTACAAGATATAAACTCAGATGCCAGATATAAACTTATTTCTGACTTTTTTCTGACGCCACGGAATAAAAATAAAAAAGGTAATTGCAATTTTTTTTTTCTTTTTCTCGCAGTTGGGATTTTTTATATCTCACAATTTGGTCTTTTCTTATATAAACTGGAAATTCTGAGAAGAAAAGACCAAACTGAGATATATACTCAGAATTGCGAGATATATCATTTAGATCTCACAATTCTATGTTTATGGAACTGTGAAATTAAAAAGTTGCAATTACCTTTTTTATTTTTATCCTGTGTCAGAAACAAGCTTCCATGTTAATCTGAACAGCTCGTACAAGCAAAAAACAAACGGTCATCGGTCACTTCACATGTCAATCAGACGCTCTCTTCCGGTCTAAGTGGGCGGTGCTTGACCAGAACAATCTGCAAACTGTTTCTAAGAGACTATGGTAACGACTCGAGGTCTCCTGTGTGCTGCTGTCTTTCCTCCTGAGTGCTCAACACTTCGCTCAGTGTCTCCGCTCGAGCGGTTAGACAGCTCTGATTCGCTCCATCAACGAGTATCGATTATCCCGACAGGATGCAAGTCATGCAGCTCCGGAGTTTTCCTGCACTCAACTCTTCTCGTTCGCTCTGATATCAGGTGTTGAGGTATTAACCTTCACTTCAGTGTAAATCCCCTCGCGGGGAGTACTTTGTTCTGGCTCTAATCACATGGACTCAATAATCACCATCTGAAAGCTTGTAGCTGACGGAGATGTTTATTACGTTACGCCTCTGCAGTCGGATGGATTTCCTGGCATGTTGCACTGATGATAACCACGAGAGGCTTTCTGCAGAACCTGCGGCACAATGCTAGTATGCAGTATGTGCAACATGAGTACAGTATGCACATGCATCGAATAGCATGATGACACACATTTGACAAAATATGCAATAAACAACCAGAGAACATTAAGTGCAATACAGTTTCTCACTATGCAATGCACTCGATTTGAACTTCCATTCCCAGTGTGAATAAAAATGAAGCTGCATCAACTACAACCTCCCTCTTGACTCAATAATTAGTGTTAAAATTAACATTCAATAATATTATTGATTTAACTGCACTGACACTATTTTCATACATGATGAATTTTGCAATGGATTATTGAACCGGTTTGTTTCATCATTTATTAACTTTGCAACATTGACGCTGTTATTAACCTGAATTGAATAAACTTTGAACTAAATTGAGCTGAATTGTAATAATAATAAACCTAAAATGAGAAGGGTCTAATTTCATATTTCTATGTGATTAGAGCATACACATGATGTCTCGTGTTATGGAAGTATTCAACTCCTTTTATTATTTAAAATGCAATATTGTAGAATTTAATTGATTTAAAAAATCACAGTTATACTTCCAGTTTATCTGTCACAGTGGAAAAGGAAGATCAGATATCTCACACGTTATTCTGAACATTTTGTCAGTTGTCATAGATCATCTAGGTATTTAATGAAGTGAGGAAATCTGCATACTGCAGAAACAGCATGATAATACGCTATTCTGAATCTTTAAATGTACAGTTGTTGCAGATATTCCAGATCTTTTAACGTTTCTTCTATACAGCATTTCTTAGAGGGTTATACATATGAATTGAGGTTGATGCACCAGAACTATGAAACACACCAATGCTCAGATTCCCAACCTGCGCACCAGACCAAACGTGCTGTAAAGCAGAGGAGAAGCCGCTCGCTCACCTTGGTCCCGCCCACGCTGATGATGCGGTAGGCGTGTCTGTTGGCGTCGTAGAAGAAGGAGACGGTGACCGCATGCTTGCTGGCCGGGATCCAGTTGCGTTTGGTGGCGGGATCGATCTGGAACACATGAGCTCGAGTGCTGAAGATGGGCTGTTCCCTGCGACACACACAAACACACACGACATGAGTGCGTGTTCAGAAAACAACACGACTGAACTCAGCTCAGGCTGAACATGCAAACTAAGAAATCTGGGATTCAAAACATACACCTGGAAATACACAAATAGAATAAATAGAAAAGAAATATTTCAGATTCTGCACTATTCTAGGCCTATTATTTTACAAATAATTAACTAACTATTATTATCAAATTAATAATAATTTAATAATACATAATATTAATTTTTACAATGTTTTCAAACTTTTTAATTTTAAGAGAAATACTACTAATTTAATATAACATATATAATTAATAATAATAATAGTGGCTATAAACTATTAAAATTAATCAAATATTATTATTATTATTTAATTAAGAATTTAAGTGAAATACTTCTGCTTATATATATATATATATATATATATATATATACACATAATTAATTCTTAATAATAATTAAAATAATTGTAATAACTTATCAATAATAATACATTAATGAATTTAATAACATATATTAAGTTAAATAATGCTAGTATTACTAATATTTTTTTGTTATAATTTAATATTTTTACATTTAATAATATTTTAAGAATGTATATAATATTACTAATTATGTATACTATTAATATTATTAATCAAATATTTTATTATTATTATTATTACCTTAAATATTAAGTAAAATACTAATACTTGTTACTAATACTACTTATTATTATTATTATTATTAATAACCTTACTGGAAAGACTGAAAATATCACTTTTTAAACTTCTTTAATACTCAACTCGTTTTGGATGCAGAGCACCGTCACGCAGTAAATGGATCTGCAAGGAAACAAACTGGGCTGCAACCGACAACTACTCTGACAATCTGTTGATTATTTCAACAATTAACTGAATAATTGTATAGTTTGTCAATAAATATTTTAAAAGCCTGTAGCTTATGAAATTCAAAAGAGTGCTGTAACTGACAAATGATGATAACGAGAGAGGAATGAGCTGTAAACGATCAGAGAAATGAACTGATGCTGTACCTAACACCTCATGACGGACTGAATCTGAAGCTTCAATCTGAAGTCAATATGGCAGCTGAAGCGCTTCGGTCAAACTGTGTGTTATGGACGTCTAACAGCTCAAAGGTTTTCTGACCCGCGACAGCTTCATTTTTAACCTCTGTACTTTTGGTCATTGCTACAGTAGCACAAAAAATCATTAAAAAAAATATATAATTTAATAACCCAGAACTCTCAAACACAGAAAATTAAAAATTAAACAAATAATTCTGAACCTAGCTTTATCTAACGTTCAGATTTCTGTTCTGGAAATGTATGCAAAATGCATGCATATTTAATTAGATAATGCCTCATTTGTATTAAGAAATAACATAACATTAAGAAAACAATCTTTAATTTGGTTGTTCATGAAGCTACAACTCTTATTTTTTCTTTCTTTCTTTGTTTTTTAAACTATTTTCAGAATGACCATATTCAATATATTTTTCATGCATTATTAGCTGAAGAACACATTCATTGCTCATAAATATTAAGCCGTATTTTTTGGTTTAAACTTTAAATAATTAATTTGCAATATTTGTTGGCCAAAACAATATTTTGGAGACCCACAATACCAAAAAACATCC
>NW_015549681.1:72766-87082 GCF_001515605.1 Sinocyclocheilus anshuiensis | reverse complement strand
TATACACATATATATATATATATACACATACACACACACACACACACACACATACATACATATAAAATACAATATCACCAGGGAGTCCTGGTCAAGATGGACAGCATTACAAAAAATTAAGAAATTAAAAAAAAAAAAAAACATAAAAGAATAAAGAAAAAAACACGAATTAACCAATATGTAATATATAGCAGATGGATACATGCACAGATCATTGTGTGAAATAATACGATAATATAAGGAAGAGGATCTGGAAGGATTGGATTTCAGAAATATAAAATGTAATAATCTTAATGCAATGCATCACGAGCAGGAAGAGTGGAAAGATGATCCTCTTCCTATGTTGCTCTTTCCAGAGATGACCACGGATATGACCATCACTGCCCGTATCGTGTCTGTCGGTCACATTATAAGATGTTGCATCCGTGGCTCATAAATCCAGTGGTGGACGAAGTACACAAATCAATATTATAAGGAGTAACGATATGTTTTATGAAATGAAATGTAGTGAAGTAAAAAGTACGATCTTATGCTTTGGAATGTAGTGAGGTAAAAGTAAAAGTTACTCAAAATAAAACTACTCCAGTAAAGTACAGATACTTGAAAAATGTACTTAAGTACAGTAACGAATTAAAACTACTCCGTTACTGTCCACCACTGCATAAATCTAATGTTTGCTGACGTTTTTGCCCACTGAGTCGTCATCTGAATGAATAGTGACATGAACAATGTCTAAAAGCACCGTTTGAGGTTTGTGTGACCACAGTAAAAGTTGAAATATTACTCTTGGACCTCATTTGAGGAAAGCTTTCATTATTCTCCCTTCAGCATATCACACGAGTGAATGGTGTTTTTCTGATAGTAGATGATATACATGCTGAGAGCAGGTGTGAGGAATGAAGTCAGCATGAACCGCTCCATTCAGCTCTAAACTCAGATTGAGATTTAAACCATGAGCTCCTACAGACTAACACGTCTGTCAAAGAGCTCTGCACGTCACGGGTCTTTGAATGAAGGAAAATAAAACAGTGCAATATATCTGGCTATTTTGAGATGAGCATTATTCTGCACACTTACTGTGTCAATACCAGCAGCTACCAATAGATCAAGCACACTTTCTCTTTTCAGATACTTTTTTTTAGGGATTTATTGCGCAATAATGGTGTAAAATAAATGCAATATTTCTTTGTTCAACACATTTGCTATTAAACTGTATTTAATCACATATATTGGCCACCCTGCTCTCTAGATATAGAAATCACCATCAGTCACTGGAAAAACTATATTTAACCATTTAAATTCACCAAAATAATGTTGTTGTTGTTGTTGTTTTTTGTTTTTTTAAATGAAATATATAAACTATTCAAAAGATTGGGGTCAGTAAGATTATTTAACGTTCTTGAAAGAAGTCTCTTCTGCTCACCAAGGCTGCATTTACTTGATTAAAATACAATATAAGCAGTAAAAATTGTGAAATATTATTACAATTTAAAATAACTGTTTTCTGTGAGAATATGTTAAACTGTAATTTATTTCTGTGATGCGCAGCTGAATTTTCAGCATCATTACTCCAGTCTTCAGTGTCACATGATCTTCAGAAATCATTCTAATATGCTGATTTGCTGCTCGAGAAACATTTCTGATTATTATCAATGTTGAAAACAGTTGTGCTGCACAATATTTTTGTGGAAACTGTGATGTATTTTATTTTCCAGGATTCACAGATGAATAGAAAGTTCAAAAGAACAGCATTTATTTGAAATAGATAATATCTTTTGTAACATTATTAATGAGTTTACTGTGATTTTTGATCAATTTAATGCATCCTTGATTAATAAAAATATTAAATCCTTTCAAAGATCTTACTGACCCCAAACTTTTGAACAGTAATGTTTTAAAAAGTGATGATTTTAAGATACTTCACAGTTCAACAACTAAAATCAACTTGTCCAATAATAAACACAAGTACTGACAATCTTCTCAATAAATAATGCAAACTTTATGTTTTCAAATTATAGTGAAGTAGGTTCAGTAAATGTTTATTTTTTTTATCATTAAATAGTATTATACTTAAATATTGTCTGGTTTGCCAATCAGTTACAAACCAAGTTTTGAATCTTAATTAAAATCGTATAATCTTGTTGTCTAATGAACCTGCCACTGTATATTATGAATATTGCTGCTCTAACAAATTGCATTTGTTCCTGTTTTGTAAGTCATTTTGAATAAAAGCATCTGATAAATTCATAAATGTAAATGTGAATCCACTCGGCAACAATGGTTGAACAAAAAAAAAAAGTACTGTCTGAAAATGACTGCATTTCAGAGAAAATCTAAATATTAAAGACAGAGGCTGATGAATTTTAGCAAGATCACTCAAGTATCTGTCTAACCCTTCTGCATGCCTGCAGATCTCTCAACCCATAAAACACACACACACACACACACACTCACTCACACACACTCACTCACTCACTCACTCACTCACTCACTCACTCACTCACTCACTCACTCACTCACTCACTCACTCACTCACTCACTCACTCACTCACTCACTCACTCACTCACTCTTTGAAAAGTAATCAAAAAGTAATCAAAAGTAATCAGTTACATTACTTTAATAAAGTAATTGAAAAAGTTACACTACTATTACATTTTAAATAACTTGTAATCTGTAACCTATTACATTTCCAAAGTAACCTTCCCAACACTGCACACCACACACATCACACACACACTCCGATCAGCAGCTCGAGGTGTTCAGATCACTTTCTCCTCCTGGTCTTACAGACGCCACTTCTCTTCTTATAGCCTGGCCTGAATTCCCAGAATTCCATGGGGTAAGTCTCCTGGCTTCACACACCACAGATCCCGACATCGGGCCTCTGTGATAAGCACAGCTCCTTCATCTGTCAATTTCTCACCCCGAGCTGATTGCGAGGCACCCAGTAACGAGCCGAGGGCCTGTAAACTATCCAGTGTGAGAGATCGACCGCCGTTAATGACTTTCAGCAGGAAACCAACTGCACCGAGCACCAGATCAACCCCAGCTAAACACCAGAGCGACCACACACACGTCTCAGACATTCATTTGCAATCCGTCAATGCAGTTTGCAACGTGTCGACAAACGTGTTGCAGACAGAGTTTCTGACACATTTCTGCTCATATTATCAATCATACAACTATATTTTCCTGTAGAATAATGTGTGCTAATGAATCTTGAGCATTACTGTTATACACTATGCTACTGTTCAAAAGTTTGGGGTCAGTAACATTTTTTAATAATGTAATACTTTTATTCATTAAGGATGCATTAAATTGCTCAAAAGTGACAGTAAAGTCATTTATAAAGTTGCAAAAGATTTCCATTTCAAATAAATGCTGTTCTTTTGAGCTTTCTATTCATCAAAGAATCCTGAAAAATAAAATGTATCACAGTTTCCACAAAAATATTGAGCAGCACAACTGTTTTCAACATGGATAATAATCAGAAATGTTTCTTGAGCAGCAGATCAGCATATTAGAATGATTTCTGAAGATCATGTGACACTGAAGACTTGAGTAATGATGCTGAAAATACAGCTGCACATCACAGAAATAAATTACAGTTTAACAGATATTCTCAGAGAAAACAGTTATTTTAAATGGAAATAATATTTCACAATATTACGGTTTTTACTGTATTTTTGAACAAATAACTGCAGCCTTGGTGAGCAGAAGATACTTCTTTCAAAAACAAACAAATAACCAATATAACCAACCCTAAACTGTATAAACACACATTTCACCATCACATCAATTCCTGATGGATAGAATCATTAAATATTTTGATTCACCTGGAAATACATCACATAATGGCAATCAAATGGGTTCTACATGTAATTTCATTTTAACCTCGCAGCAATGCAGCGGACTAGAAAAATAAATGTGTGTTAACCAGAAGTAAAGTCTCTAAACACAACTCCAACGGCCAAGAGACCATTAGCTGTTCACTGTTATATTCTACACTGGAGTGTGTGTGTGTGTGTGTGTGTGTGTATTTAGAGATCACTGAACCCTCAAGCTGTCCATTTGCATTTCAGCTCTAATTGCCTTTTTCCAGATTCGTTTATGCAATGAGGCAATTACTAGGAATTGTTACCGAGAAATTAACCTCATGCTGCATCTTTATTCTATACGTAGGATATACAGAAAGACACTAAATCAACATATAATCTTTCCTGTGCTCACCAAACATGGAGATATGATTTCATGTACTGAAAATTAAAGGAATAGTGAAATGTCCTCACTTTCAGGCCAACCAAGATGTAGATGAGTTTGTTTCTTAATGGAAACAGATTTGGAGAAATTACACTGTCTCAGCAATGGATGCTCTGCAGTGAATGGGTGCCGTCAGAATGAGAGTCCAAACAACTGATAAAAACATCACAACATTCCACAATTAATCCACACCACTCCAGTCCATCAGTTAACATCTGTTTGTATGAAACAAATCCATCAAGACATCTTTAAACCTTCGCTTCTGGCTAAAATACGAGTCCATAATCCATAATAACGCTTCCTCCAGTGAAAAATTCCATCTCCTTTTGTCTCTCACATCAAAATCCAGCCGTATATTTGTTTAGAGCTGTTTTGGACTGTTGTAAACGGTGCTTGATCCGTGCAGATTTCTCTCCTGATTCAGACAAGACCAATTTTTCACTGGATAATGGATATTATGGATTATGGACTCTTATTTTAGCTGAAAGCAACAGTTTAAACTTAAAATAAAAAATGTCTTAATGATGGATTTGTTTCCATAATAACGCTTCCTCCAGTGAAAAAGTGCATCTCCTGTTGTCTCTCACATCAAAATCCAGCCGTATATTTGTTTAGAGCTGTTTTGGACTGTTGTAAATGCTGCTTGATCCGTGCAGATTTCTCTCCTGATTCAGACAAGACCAATTTTTCACTGGATAATGGATATTATGGATTATGGACTCTTATTTTAGCTGAAAGCAACAGTTTAAACTTAAAATAAAAAATGTCTTAATGAATTTCTCCAAATCTGATGAAGAAACAAACTCATCCTAATCTTGGATGGCCTGAGGGAGAGTGCATTTTCATCAAATGTTCATTTTTGGGTGAACTGTTCCTTTAAAATAAAGTGGGATCGTTTGAAGGACAATCCAGCTAGAAAGAAGAAATTAGGCCAGGCGTGTTCTGACCCGACAGCATCACACCTTACCGCCGCTGAACTAATTAACTGCAGAATCACTACTCTACTGATTTAACCCGTTACAGGTTTCCTGAAGGTCAAAACAGCTTTATGATCATCCATAAAGCATCCAGCAAACTGAGATGGACACTTGAGACACTGCAGAACATACATTGTACAGTCGTCAGTGCAACTAAAAAAACACAATACTGGCTGTTTCATAAACAACATCCCATGACCTTTTTCATGTTCGGTGTCATTTCTCCAAGAGATTAATACAGTACGAGAAGAAATCTCCCTTTATCTATGCAGTCATAATTCCTGCATAATATGTCCCACTAAGAGTAGGATAAATGGGTCATTCCATGAAAAACAGGTGCTTTGTCCATTTTACAAAGTGATTTTTGCATTTAATTGCATTTCTCTATGTGCTGCTTTACAACAATCTGCATTATATAATGCTCTATAAAAATAAAGAAGACTTGGCTTGAAGTGCATCAGTGTTATTTTAGTATCACTGACATGCTATTTTAGTTTTTATTATATTTTGAATTTGTATTTATTTTTTTTATTTTCGGCTTTCATTTTATTAGTTTTTGTTTATTCCTATACAGTTTTTATTTCAGTTTGAGTTATTTTAGTAAATCAAGTCAAACTAAATGAAAATGAGAAATGTTGCTGAAATTAAATCAGTTTAAAGTTTTTTTAATATTTTATTTTATTTTATGTGTATTTTTATTTTAAGTACAGAAAGGTTTATTTTTTTGTTTTAGTTTTAATATACACATTCTTAATGATGAATAATGAGACATACACAAAATGACATATATATTATAAAAGTCTACAATATTAAAATTCATTTACACTATATTTACTTTGCAACAATGCAAAATAATAATAATAATAATAAAATTAATTAAAAATAAGGGCTGCTGGGAGATTCCGTAAAAATGATTGTTGCAGTTATTTTAAAAATGGATCAATTAATCGGATCTAGCCTAGATATTGGTTTATTCCTTCAAAAAAACAACACTTTGAACGAGGGTCTCAGGATCTGATAAAGACATTATATCATGACTTACCTCTCTCTGTGCAACGGAAACATTCTTCTTACTGGGCAGATGAGGGTCTTTTTCTGCCATTAGAAATGAGAGAAAGAAAACAATTAAACATAAACCCACCCGAACAGATATAGTTCATATATACATTGAAAATATTGAGAAAATGAATGACATATTTGGGTCAAGGTCGTGGATGAAGTTAGTGGACTCATTCCAGTCCATTTAAAGGATGCAAACAATCTTAATAATAAATAATGCATTATAATATCTTAACAAAAAATGTAGACTTTTTTAATTAATAGTTTTATTTGTCTTCTTGATCATGAAATAATCTGATTAAACAAAACCTAAACATCTATAACTAAATAAAAATAATGCAAATAATTATTACATTTAAATATTAATTGCTTTTATTTAATCAAATGTATTTATGCATTTATTCTTATTTAATTAAATAAAGATAAATACAAATAATTAAGAAATTTAGTATCATGTACAAGATTTAAATGTTAAATATAAGTTCAAATGCAAAGTGTGTGTTTCTGGTCACCTTGCAGTTCAATCACCTTTAAGATTTCTCGCAGGTCACTTTTTTTTATACGAGCTGAAAAAACTGCATGTATAATGCTAATATTTCACACAATTAAAGAATGTTGTTTAGATGCATCATAGCATGTCATACTGTGTCAAATCCACAAATATACAATGACTATCTCCACTGTTTCCTAACGTAGAACTGTCCTAAATAAATACATCTTTGCTTTGAGACATATAAACAGTTAATAACATGTGAAGTCTTTAATCTAACATAGCTGCAGTGACTAAAAGTGCTCTGGCAAGTTCTTCTGGCTTCAGTTTCGCTCAGTTAAAGTCTGTTAAGTTCCTATAAATGAGACTATGACAGAGCAGTAACTCTTACCCCATGTCGTTTTAAACACACAGGGTGTCAAACTCTTGTTCCTTTTCTGGAGCAACTGTTCGCAGCCTGTAGGGTGTAATCCGTGTCTGGAGTCTTTCTATGCGGCATATATGTGCATGGCAGCACGCGAATGCAACAGCAGCAGCAGCAGCAGAAACTGGACGTGATGACCGAGCGCGCGGTCAGTTCCTCTTTTCCCGGCGTGTCTGTCTTTGGTTGTAGTTCAGCAAGCACGCGGATTCGCGGGAAAGGCCGCCGGCTGTGACGCTCCGCGTTCGAATGCTTCCCGCAGCGACTTTAATGACGAGCCGTGACTGTTACTTTGTAACCAGTTTAGCTTTGATGTCCCGCGCCTCCCGCCGCTCTGTGCTCGAGCGCTGCCGCTGGCGGGTTTTTTTAAGAGACTCGCGGGCGCCGCCCGGCGGACAGAATCGGAGCTGCAGCATCATTGCGGCGCCTCTCGCCCTCTAGTGATGAGAGAGAGACATTTGTGCTGATGTAACCCTAATGAGACGCCTCAAACCTTCCTCGCTTACAAAATGCAGTAAAACAATGGCGTTACCATGGTTTTTTTGGGACATATTATGATTTATATATTATTTTGGTCACATATGTTGAAAGATGTGGCCACTGTTAAAAAAATAAATACATGCATGTAAAAATGAATACAGAATGTCATATTCATGAAAAAGTAGCCTAAAAAATATGGCCACTGTTAGAAACACACACACACATTTTTTTCTAACAATGTCCAATTAACTTTTTCATGACTTCTACATTCTGGATTCTACATTTTTACATGCATATATTTATTGTGTGTGTGTATATATACACGGAGCAAAATTATAAACGCAACACTTGTTTTTGCCCCCATTTTTGCCACACCTGTGAGGTGGATGGATTATCTCGGCAAAGGAGAAGTGCTCACTAACACAGATTTAGACAAGATTTGTGAACAATATTTGAGAGAAATAGGCCTTTTGTGTACATAGAAAAAGTCTTAGATCTTTGAGTTCAGCTCATGAAAAATGGGGGCAAAAACAAAAGTGTTGCGTTTATAATTTTGTTCAGTGTATGTATATTTGGACCTTTCATTAGGTGTAACAGCAAGTAACATGGATTAAGAGCTTGTCAGTGAAGTCAAATTCATTTTCAATGTCCAGTAATTAAGTCTGACCTTGTGTGAACTTAGAAAAAAGCTCAATGAATAGCACAGTAGGTTTAATGTTGATTGATGAAAACGCCACATCAGATCTGCTCTGTCACTACAGAGAATGACACATTACAGCAGGGAGTTTCTGCAGTTAATACAAATGAATGTTACTTTCGGGGGAAAGACAGCTTTAGAGCAAGTATGATCTTACTGTAATTATGGGATTTAACATTCCTTCCTTATTAAGGCTAGTACACATCATTAATAACAAAAGTCTCAAATCTGACAGACTTATGCAATTTGCATTGAGCAAAACCGTTTCTCATTTTCACTTCAACTAAATTGAGACCACAGAAATCAGTTTGTGAAAAAGTAAACACCAGAAGTGTGCCTCCTTACTGTAATCCAGGATAGAACAGTTTAAATACACAATGGAAGCTTGTTTCCACAAGATAAAAATAATAGGTAATTGTGACTTTTTATTTCAATTCAGATTTTTTTTCCTTTCAATTCTGGCAAGATAGAAACTCAGAATTGCCAAAATAAAAATATAAAATAAATAAAAGTGAGATAAAAAGCCACAATTACATAAAAAAAAATTAAATTCTGTGTAAAAAAAACCCTGATTTTCTATATATAAATCAGAATCCAGAGGAAAAAAAAGTCACAACTGCGATATGTAAACTTAAAATTTTGACTTTTTTCTTGCAATTCTGACCAAAAAAAAAAAGTCAGAATTGCAAGATAAAAAGTTGCAATTTTATTATTTTTTTTTTATTCTGTGGCAGAAACGGGCATGCATATTCAATATTTAAGCTTCATTATAGAGCATACACAAGACAATGAAGAACTGAGAACTGCATCGGATGAAAGAAATCAACATTTATTCATAACGTTACAAGAAGTACATATTGTGGGGGTGAAAACTTTTTCCACAAAACAAAATCCTGAATTATACTTCATATCCTGATGTTTTTCCAATGTTCCTCTTCATTGCAAGTTAAAGCATATAAATGTATTGTACATTTCATTCAAATTTGATGCAACTTACGCAGCAGAACCTCAGAATTACCTAGTCTCTTCATACTCGATAATAACCAGAATGCATGGCTGTGGATCACCTTGGCCTTGTTGTGGATGTTAGCATCTCATTGTCATTGGCAACAATTTGGCTGATGTCATATCAAATCCGAGCATTGATATTTACAGTTGAAGTATGAAATGTGAAAACTAAACTGTTTCAAGGATTTTCAGAGAATGAGTTAATTCTAAAATGAGAGGTTAACATGGAAAAGTCTGAATATCAGTCACGCCAACATTTTTGCGACCTTGGTTATGAACGAATCATGATTGTCTTGTGGGCAAAGAAAAAAAAGAGAAAGCAAAGGATGTGAACTTGAACCGAATCTGTGCTCGATGCTATAAAATGCGAGTGGTGGTACTTGGGTAATATCAAACAGTCAAAAGGGCTGTGAGTATGGAGTAACATCAAGGTATAAACACTCCAAAGTAAAAGTACAAAGTTGAGGCGACTGGAATCGGTCGGAACAGATGTTAAAAGCTGCCGTAAAATTCTGAATGGGTCCGTCGAAACCAAATAAACTTGAGCAAATTCCACACTGAGAGAGGTTACGAGAACTTCACGTCAGACTGTATACAAATAAAAATATAAGCTACTAAGAAGAGGGGGGAAAAGCAACTAGAATGGGGGAAATGCAAAACTACAATCTACCACAACACAAATAATAATGAAGGAGGGCATTCTGGAAACACACAAACACACACACACACCTGTTGGCGGCGTAAAAAACCGCCCGCTCTCACTGACATCATAACGCAAGAGCGTAAGACGAGAGCCTCTTACGGTCAGACACAAAAACAGCGAGAATCTCACCTGTCTGTGCTTCATCCTTCTGCTTTCTCTGAGGCGCAACTAAAGCGATTCGGGCACAACAATATGACTGCGTCCTGATTGGACAGAATAGCAGTGGGAGGGGTCTACTGTGATTGACACATTTGTCTCGTACCAAATCGAAAAGATTCAGATGATCAAGTTTCACCTGATTGGACAGAATAGCAGTGGGAGGAGTTTGCCGTAATTGACATGTTACATCGAACAGACCCAGATGAACAAGTTTCACCCGATTTTGACGACATTCCTGACCCACAGATCACGGTGATTTGGATTGATTTTTAAGCCACATCTAAATCAAGCAAGCTAAATCGAGCGGTTCTACTTGACTGCTTTTATTCTAGTCGAACAAAAACCATTTTAAAACAAAGAGGAAAGTAAGAAAGGATAGATCCGTCAGTCCCTTCGGCAAGGGACAAAACATTTAAAAGGAAAAAGAAACATCCCAAAGCCATTTCTACCCCTAATCACCTAGCGGAGAGCAGACGAGATGCGACGGGCCCTCCATTTGTTACGGCACCTCTACCCTCCCGGACTTAAGGCGGAAAACTTTCCTCAAAGTTGAATCGTCCTTCAGAGTGTCCTAGCACCTTGGTTGGAGACGAGAGGCGCTCCGAAGCGAATGAAACAAACCGCGAAAACTCTTGCCACAGGCGTCCGTTCTCTCAACGATGTGCGGTGGTAGAACCTGAATGTCAGATGTCAACTTTGAGGGGAACTCTTATTTTCCCGAAATTCAGCTGCTTGGAAAGCGTTTATAATTACTTGAAATACGTCACCCCCTCTCTCAGCTCGTGGAGACGAACGACAGAGCAAGCGTGGTTTTTGCAGGTAGTTTTAAGAGAACTTCATCTTGGCTCCGTCTCTGTTGGCAGGGCAAGGCCTGAGGCTGACATCAGCAGCCAGGCGAGAGAGAGAGGAGGCCGGGAAGGGCCCCTGCGCTCCAGGAGCCTCCTCCACGTTGCGGAGTTGCAGATCGAAGATCTCGTGTTTGGTCTCCTCCTAACACTGCGTCTCCCCTCTCCTCCCCGTCCTCAACGAATGGTGGATGTAGTCCGCCACTCACACGTTCTCTTTCGTCCTGTCCAGCTTTACTTCCTCCTGTGATTGGTTTGATTCTCTCCTGTTGCTCTCACACCATGGTGCTTCAGTTGTAACAGTGGTAAACGGGCATCCATGTTTGTTCTTTTTTTATATTTACCCATATTTAAAATGCTGATGAACTAAGCTCAGCACAGGCCTAGCTCCTGTTCCAACAACCTGCGAACACAGACAGAGAAAATCGACAGCGTTAGCAATGGGGGACTTACACACATGAGGTGTTTATCCATTCATAAATAGCTAAGGAAAAAAAAGCAAATTGGAACTGAAAAAACAAAAAAAAACAAACACACACACACACAAAGCTGTTACTGTAAACATAATTAGCTACTGTTTTTAAAATGAACAAATAAGCATCAGGTTTTAAAAATGGGCTCCACGGAGAAGAGGACAGAGATCGTTTTTTAGATTTTATTTTTAAAACTTGCGTTTTCAATTTAATTTTAGTTCAGGTTTTAGTCATTTTGTTTTGTTTTTCTTTCATTTGTATTATTGTTTTAATTTATTATTCATTTAATATAATTTAATTTTTATATTTTGTTTTTAATTTAATTTTAGTTCATTTTAGTAATTTCATTGTTTTTCTTTCATTTTTATTATCGTTTTAACTTATTTTTAATTAAATATTATTTTAATCATTTTACTTATTTGTATTTTGCTCATGTCTATGTAGTATTTATTCATTTTTATTTATTAGTTTTAGTTTAAGTTTTAGTGATTCGTGTGTGTATACAAAAAAAAAAGAAATGGCACAGGTGAAACTCAAGGACGCATTTTGGGTTTCTAGGCCGTATTAGGCATCAATTACACTAACCAGATGAGTAAATTAATGTACACTACTGTTCAAAAAAAGTTTAGCATTGATAAGATTTTTTAAATGTTTTTGAAAGAAGTCTCTTCTGCTCACCAAGGCTGCATTTATTTGACCAAAAATACAGTAAAAACAGTAATATTGTGAACTATTTTTACAATTTAAAATAACTTTCTATGTGAATATAATTTAAAATGTAATTTATTTCTGTGATCAAAGCTGAATTTTCAGCATCATTACTCCAGTCTTCTGCGTCACATGATCCTTCAGAAATCATTCTAATATGCAGATTTGCTGCTCAAGAAACATTTCTGATTATTATCAATGTTGTGCTGCACAATATTTTTGTGGAAACTGTGATACATTTTATTTTTCAGGATTCACAGATGAATAGAAAGTTCAAAAGAACAGCATTTATTTGAAATAGAATCTTTTGTAACATCATAAATGTCTTCACTGTCACTTTTGACCAATTTAATGCGTAAAGATTACATTCTTTCAAGAAGTCTTACTGACTCCAAAAATTTGAACGGTAGTGTATGTGTGGTCTTTTAAGATGCGTGTCGTCTTACACTCTAGTACTGTGAGAGTCCAGTCACTCCGTGCTGATATGCCCGTTCGCCCTGGTAGGTGGAATCCTGGGAAAGTGCAACATCCATCTGGGATTTGAACTCATCACCCAGGTAGCTATCCTGTTTCACACAAAAGACCAAACACAAAATTTAAAACTACAGAATTAACAAAACAAGGTCACTTTAACACAGACTCGAGAGGCTTATAGCGCTCCTAAAAGTGGGAACATCCCACACAAACGTGAGCATGTGCACCTGTGAGAGCTCAGGCTGGGACAGTCCAGGCTGGCTCATCTGTGAAGGCTGGCTCATGGTGATGTAGCCCTGGGTCAGTGGACCCTGAGAGAAGGGCTGGGACACCAGGTCCTGACTGGCCTGGCTGCTTGGCATGTTGGGCTGCCCGCTGCCACGGTTCCTCTGACGACCTCCGCGACTCCCGGTCTTACCTTTAGGAGCACCACGACCTGTAAACAGAGAGAGAGAACTGATTAATATTGCATTCCTGATTGCGTTCTGCTTCACCTCTTGTCACTCCATCTTCAGCTTCTTTCTCTAGCTCTTCAAAAGTAGCTAATATCATTAACTCTTTCCCCGCCAGAATTTTTGAAAAAAGTTGCCAGCCACCGCCAGCGATTTTGATGATTTTCACTCAAATTTGATGGCCTCCAGTATATTTTGCTGTATGAATATTTGAATATGCAATACACCAAAATAAAGATCAGAGCCTCTACTTTTAAACAAAATTATTCTAGCTTAAAGCATTCTATTTTTATCAACACTTGAATATAGGTAGGTTTCATAAAAAATAACATGGCGGCAGCAACAATACTACAGCCAGAATAAAAGTTACGCCTTCTTTCTTCGCGTGAACATTTGGGTGGCGTTATGCAAATCTTCCCACATAATGATGTAGACAGGTGGGGGCGTGTTAGAATGAGCCGTTTTAGGAGGGCGTGGCTGACTCTTAACTTTTATAAAGAATATCTCTTTGGATTTGAGACTTTAGTCTTTGCAACTTTACAGATCTTCTTTATGCACCAAGAGCTTGTAACACTCCAAAGAGAAAGGAAAAATTGAAATCACATCATATGAACCCTTTAAAAACTACATCTGGATAATATTCAGTACGATTATCAAAGCATAAATACAGTAAATTGCTTCCATCAACACCTCCAAAGCTTGCACAGACATCACTTCCTGGATCAACATTTTACAGTTTTCATTTATTTGCTGTCTATTGCTGTTCATCGCATTATTTTTCATATGCATCTGTTTACATAAGAGATCGCTAGTTTCTCCGTCCTGTTCACGTGTGTTTTTGTTCGGGAGGTTTTGTACTCGTTCAGAAGATGCGTACTAGCGCCCCCGAGTCTATAACAGTGAAAACACGGAAAGCCGTAAAAACTTGTATTTGACGGGGAAGTGTTTTCTTGTAAAAGACGAGATAACTCATCAATGGCGAGGAAAGAGTTAAATGTATTTTAATACAATGTCAAACAATATGTAATTATTGTAGTCAAATCCGCTGTTGAAACGGCGCCTACAGTCTTTGTCACGTGATATCTGATACTTTTTTCAGCGCTGTTCTA
>NW_015549681.1:34799-72705 GCF_001515605.1 Sinocyclocheilus anshuiensis | reverse complement strand
AAAGAGTTAAAGGGGCCATATAGAGTTCACTTCTAATGTTAGTCAAGGTTTCTTGTTCAAAAGCAGTCTTAATTGAGTGATTTGGGGTTTTCGCTCACCGGCAGCAGGTCCGTTCACCTGGCCCAGGTACCCAGGCGGAGGCATGGGCGGCATGACCAGATTGAACGGGATGGGGATGTTCATGGAGCCCATTGGGTTCGGCCCAGTCCCGATCATGCCGACCTGGTCATGAGTCTGGAAGTACATATTAGATGGACGCCCTGTAAAGACAAACAAAAAGTGACAAATTACATATATATTTTTCACAAATAAGAATCTCAAAGGCAGGTTCATCAAGAAATAACAGTGCTATTTTATTATCACTGATATACTATTACGAATGGGATGTTATATGTTTTATATTTATTTTATCATTTGTATCTAAAATACAATTATATAATTTTTATCTTTATATTTACTTTTATAGTAAATTTTTTGTTTACATTATTTTGTGTTTTCTTGTAATTTTTATTCGTTTTTGTTTAAAATGTTTGTTTTTTTCATTAATTTATATTCATTTGTTTTAGCTTTTTTTCAGTTTTAGATATTAAGTTTAAAACAAGTTTAAGTTTACTATATTTTATTTCAATGAACACATTTGTTATGGTTTTAGTTTTAGTTAAAGATAACAGAATAACACTGGATTCATCTGGTTGATGCTTAAACTAACCAATTAAATTAGTTTATACGTTGATCAACAAGAAAAATAAGAACCAAATGTCTTGAGTCGCTGGGGTATATTTGTAGCAATAGCCAACAATACATTGTATGGGTCAAAATGATTTCCTACCGTAAATATATCAAAACTTAATTTTTGATTATTAATATGCATTGCTAAGAACTTAATTTGGACAACTTTAAAGTCAATTTTCTCAATATTTAGATCTTTTTTGCACCCTCAGATTCCAGATTTTCAAATAGTTGTATCTCGGCCAAATATTGTCCGATCCTAACAAACCATACATCAATGGAAAGCTTATTTATTCAGCTTTCGGATGATGTATACATCTCAATTTCCAAAAATTGACCCTTATGACTGGTTTTGTGGTCCAGGGTCACAAATATGAATTTAATTGGGAATAAGAAACTAAATTAGAACTAATTGATTGCAACTGCAGTGAGACATGAGCAATGGTATGTGATTGTTTTCTCACCAGTGCCGCTGCGATCATACACAGATCCAGGAATCATGGCCTCTCTCGCATCATACATGGCAGTACTCATGAAACGGGCTCCCTGAAACACACATTTACACTATTAGGAGAAGCATTTTGCGACTTATGTTTGATTTTTTTTTTATATTTTGTTTCCTTATTTGAAATTTCTTTGTTACCTTGGTGGTGAATGTAATGTTACAGATGCATAAGAAAGCACTAATACAGAAGCACTAATAATGCATATTGCAATTGCTTATTATTAAAAGCAATTGTAATTAAGCAGCTTTGCATGCATGTACAGCCGTGCATGTGAATCAGCATGAAAAGACTGAAGAAACCCTGACATGTGATTGTGTGTGTGTTACTCACAGGGTTGATGGTGTTGACCAGCTTGCGTGGTTTGCTGAACTGCATGAGGCTCTCCCTCAGGTTGTTCAGCGGTCCCTCCACCAGAACCTTCTGCTCCTTATAGTAGTTCAGCAGGTGGTTCCACAGAGGCTGCTTGGACAGAGCCTTAGGATTGCCCACAATGATCACGCCATATCTGCACACATACACACACACACACACATTTGAGCACATAACTAGAGCAATACACCTACATTTGTCATTTATACACACATTTTCCTTGAAGGAAAACATATTGTAAATCAGTTTTTTTTTTTTCCCCAAAAATGCATAAAATATACATAAATACATAACATACACAATATACATAAAGACAATTTTTTTTTCTTTCAAAAAAAAAAAAGATTACATTTTTCTGGATTCCAGTTTAATGGTTTAAATACATTTTAATAATCAAAAAGCATGTCTAATCTATAAAATTAAGAATTTATTTAAAATGAGCAATACTATTGCCCTATGAAATGTGTTTTATTTATTCAGAAATTCAGTGTTGTCTATTTTACTTTTTCTGGATTCTATGTTTTATGATCGATTGCAAATTTATTGTCAAAAACAGTGGCAATCAAATTTAATTTAAATAGTTTAACTTTTTAAAATGTAATCAAATGAAAATTTAACAGTTCCTTTTATTTTTTGACAGTGCTGAACCATCAGAGGTTTACGATTTAAATAAAAAAGTAAATAAAATAAAATAAAAAAATACATTTATTATTATTATTACTTTAAGAAGAACATATACTCTACAAAATTAAGTAATATAATTGTCGTAATTTCTTCAAACCAAACTTTTATTTTGGTGGGTTGTAGTGAAGAGCTTTGAGTTTCTGTGTGTATCTGATGATAGTTTTCTCAAATTAAATGGTGAAAAGCTGTTAAAGTGACTCTCAGAGCAGCTCTAGATATGATGTTTGTGTTCAAGACCTCATATAGTGAGACAACAGACACTGAAAACACCACTAATGTGTCACACACACTTGTATGAGCAGTAGACGAAACAGAAACACGCAAAACACAGATTTCATGTTAAACAGCAGTCTCTTTCTGGTTTAATATTCACAAACACTAGTCTGCGATTTGATTAAGTTTGATTAAGCCAAATTCTGTGACATTCCAGGGTAATAAATTCCATTTTTATGACTTGTTCATAAAAAAACATGTTCCTTCAGATGCATCTTTGCACTGCATACAGACTCTTGAATGATTCTGAATGGAAATTGTGGTGTAATAAATCACCACTCTCTCTAGGAGTCTGCTTTTGTTACCTGGCTCTGGTTAGCGCCACATTGAGACGACGTGGGTCGTTCAGGAAGCCGATGCCCTGGTGCTCGTTAGCTCTGACACAAGACAGGATGATGAAGTCCTTCTCTCTGCCCTGGAACGCATCCACGCTGGCGATCTCCACCTCCTGTAGACACACACAGGCATCAATACATCACCGACACGCTGCTGCCTGAGGCTGGATGTCAAACAGCCATTAAAAAGAGCCAGTACTACAGCAGTAATGATCTTACAACAAAATGCGCTTTTCTTGACACCCTAAATTGCCACAGTGAGGGTCTAGAGTAAAAGTATGTGACAGAACGGCTGAAATCAGTCTGTAGGTGCTGTTTGGACTCTGTACCTGGTATAGTTTGGTGTGCAGTGAGCCGCTGAACTGCATGTACTGCACCAGGTAAGAGCGCTGGCCCTCATATGGTGTAATTATGCCGATCTGGTCAGGTTTGGCTCCGGCCTTCAGCAGACGGGTGGTGATCTTCTCCACATTAGCAGCCTCAGTCCTGAACACAGAGAGATGATTTTATCAGACCGGCCCTTTGAATGAGCTTCATCTAATGCTGGTAAGGAGCATTTATGAATGAGCTTATGAATTTTCAAAGGTCTCGGTTATTCCAGACTTTTGACTATTGGCATAAAATCTGTTCTGCTTCGTATTGGATTCTGGCCGAGAGACGACCACTTATACAGGAAGAGGCCAACTGATCGACATATTAACAAATATATATATAAAAATGTTACATTTATTTGAACAGCGCTTTCCACGATACACACCATTTCAAAGCAGCTTTACAGAAAGTCATGCTGTTATGTCTATAATGCCTTAGTGCTTTAGCATAGAGCAAGCTTTTGAGTTGGGTGATATGATGATATAAAACAATGATTTAAATAATTCTCCGGATCTAGATCTAGCTATATTATATTTATGTTGTCTAGCACATATACCAGTGCCGCAGTTAAGAGATTTAAATGCTGGTCTGTTTTGTTCTATTAAGAGATTTCAATGTTTTCGGTTTTGTTCTATTAAGAGATTTAAATGTTGGTCTGTAATATCAGTCAGTAGCATCTCTGACTTCAAGCAGAATTACTTTAATGTCATGGCATTCTTTACTGAGGCTGAAAATTACTTATAAAGTTGTAAAGATTGTGGTTGATAATTACCTCTCAGGAACGAAGAAATGCCATTTTGATGGTAACAGGTTGTTTTATGTGATGTTTAGAGGCATAAATCTAAAATCCTATATAACCACTAATATATACAGGAATATACTTTTTTTTTTTTACTAATTAAATATGTAATTTTTTCAAATATTCTATGTGATACATCTGATTAATGATTAGTCTAGATCTGACTCCCCGAAACAGCACAAAGCCAGTCTATCAGATTGAGTCTTGCTGTTCTGAGAAAGCATTTTGTGTGCAATATGCATCTGATATTTGTGTTGAGAGTGGGATATCATGTTCAAATCTACCTGTTGAGATAGGAGGTGCCAGAACTCGCAATCTCCTCCTGGCCCTGGGTTACGTAGAAAAACATGGGCTTATCGGGCTGAGGCCACTGAAAGTCAAAGCCTTTCTTGATGCGATCAGCTGGAGAACAACAGAACATCATCAATGTGGCACACAGATATTTCCTGTCTCTATATAACAAAACAAATCTATCTAAACTGAACTTAAAGGGATAGTTCACCCAAAAATGAAAATTACCCCATGATTTTCTCACCTTCAAGCAATCCTAGGTGTATATGACGTTCTTCTTTCAGACGAATACCATCGGAGTCATATAAAAAAATGTCCTGGCTCTTCCGAGCTTTATAATGGCAGTGAATGGGTGTTGAGATTTTGAAGCAAAATAAACTGCATCCATCAATCATAAAAAGTGCTCCACACAGCTCTGGGGATGAATAAAGGTCTTCTGAAGTGAAGCGATGCGTTTGTGTAAGAAAAATATCCATATTTACAACTTTATATACTGTAATCTCTAGCTTTCGCTAACTGTTGTACGTGCGATCACAAGAGAGTGGATTCATTATAAAGCTTGGAAGAGCCAGGACATTTTTTAATATAACTCTGATTGTATTCATCTGAAAGAAGAGAGTCATATACATCTAGGATGGCTTGAGGGTGAGTAAATCATGCGGTAATTTTCATTTTTGGGTGAACTATCCCTTTAAAGGGGTCATAAACTGAGAAATCAAAATTCCCTTGATCTTTTGACATATAAGAGGTAATTGTACTATAAACATCCTGTAAGTTTCAGAACTTAAAACTTTCTCTTTAGTCTAAAAAAAGCGTATATTGAAGCCAGTATGCCAAAACGACAGCTTGTGGAATATGCCGCTCTATGACGTAATAGTGTGGCTAAACTCCACCTCAGCAAAAGATGATCAACGCCTGCTTCTACATCACTTTCTGTTTAGCTCCGCCCAACGATTCGCACATGTAGTGTAAATAACGAGAGCAGCAAACGCAAATCTACACAGAAACCAAACGATAAAGATGCTCCGAAGAAAACAAGACGCTCTTCAATGCCAAGATGTGAAAAAACACAGTCTCTGCATCGCCTTCCTTCTGATCCCAACATTAGGAAAAAGTGGATGAACTTTTAATGAAGATCCAGACCGCGTCAGAAAGAACTTGGTCGTTTGTTCACTTCATTTTGCTGTGGATTCATTTTATAAACAAGGCACAATTCGACGCCGGATTTTCAGAAAGATTGAAACTAAAAGACGATGCTGTGCATCTATATCGGATCTGACAGTAATGTCGCACCACACGAGTGTGAGGAACTGCTTTTATTATGTGCTCACTATTGCTTTGTCTGTTATTACAGATTGTTTGATATGAACTGAGTATTTATGCGTTTTTAACCTAAATCACAGCAGCGCTCATCTGTGAAGGATGTAGCTGTCAAACACACACAACTGTTAGCCAATCACAGCAGTGAACGTTTACTTCCGAGTCTACAATCCACCACACCTATTCAAACAGAGCGATCAGATGAGAGAGGGTCAAAACAGGATAGAAAATAGCCTATTACTTCTGAATTATGAAGTAAAAATCTTGATGACATAAGTGGACCTCAGAGAACAGTACAAAATAATAAAAAAGGCAGTTCATGACCCCTTTAATCCAATATCAACCCAAGTGAATTTTATTACAAACAAAAAATAACTTGACATGCCGTACCAGCGGTGACGCCGTTCTGCAGAGAGCCCTCGTAGAAGATATTTGAAGGGAAAGCGCTGAGGGCCGGGTGCATGCGGTACTGCACCTGCAGACGGATGGGTCTGATGCCCAGGACCACCAGCCTCTCAAACAGAGACTGAGACAGACCTGCTTTAGCCGCCTTCTTGCACATGACCACAGGACCCAGCTGACAGTGGTCACCCACCAGAATCAGCTATCAGAGGGAGAAGACAGTACAGTTACTAAACAGAAAATTTACAGTTACATGGAAGAATATACACACAAATTTAAAGTACCGTATTTTCTGGAACACAAGTCACTTTTTTTATCATATAAAATGTGCTGTGACTTGTATTCCAAAATATTCCAAAGCAACTTTCAAACTGAAATTAACTTAATATTTACAGAATCATTTATTTTCCTCCTTTCGTTCACTTTTACTCTCTATAATCACTTCATTTAAAGTGGTAAAGTAGAAAAATACTGTAGTTTAGATATATTTTTACTTGTTAAAAATAACAGAAATCATTAACGATCATTGTTTTTCAAACTTAGTAAATATCTGTCATAAATAGGGCTGGACCTGGAAATGGGTTTATTATTGAAAATGCAAACTGATTGTCTGCCAACAGGAGGCGCTGTGAGAGTGGTAGAACTAACGGTTTCTCCAGTAATGGCTGTAAACAAAGCAGCTCCGCTCATGAACGGTACTTTATCAGATAAAAATGCCATCTAAACTATTCTGAAGACAGTCGGTTCCCTTCAGAGATACATTCATATAAAACACCCGCGACGCGTTTTGATTTTGAAACGTGCAGTGCTCATGTTTATTCAACGAAGTCAAACGCCACAAATAAATCAATGTATGGGAAACACTGGTAATGTATATCGAAATATCGGAAATGTGTTTAAAAATCATATCACCGTTATTGAAAAAAATGATATCGCGATACATATTGATATTGAATTATTGTCCAGCCCTAGTCATAAACATAAGTCAATACAAGGTAAATATAGGAGTCAGTTGTTGGCAAATTAGGAATGACTGGTCTGCATTTTTACAAAAATCTGCATTTTTAAAAATCTGGTCTGCATTTTGGTTTCTCTTAGGTTTCAGTTTTTATCTCTCCTCACATTCAACTTTTTATACTTATTTTTTCATTCTTGTTCTGGATAGCATTAAAAGAAATGTTAGATACTATTATAGTTTTTATTAATATTTAGAATTATTATTTTTTTTTTACATTTTCTGTTTTCAATTTAATTGCAGTTAAAATGTTATTAATTTTGTTTTCTTTTTTTTTTATGTTAATATTTTATTTCAGGTAAATTCACCTGATTAAACGTGAAGGATTCTTTGTGAAGTGAGTGAAACTAAAACACATTTGGTTTTATTTACCAGTATTTTGCATTATTTCTGAAAGTAATAATAAAATGCGACTTGTCTGTTTCTTCTCTCAACAATGCAATTTTGACCGGGTATGACTTATATTCAGGTGCGACTTGTTTTCCAGAAAACACAGTATATTTCAATTATGTAAGGTCTGTGTGCTAACATACACAATGTGCAAATTGGTTACAGATGAATAAACATCAGATGAAGGAGAGTGTGTCCTGTCACATACCTGTTTGGCCCCGAGCACCACTGGCACCATGCACTCGGGCTCCGTGGCCTGTGTGCTCTCATCAATAAGGATGGAGCGAAACTGCATTTTAGCCAGGCGAGGGTCACCCGCACCCACGCATGTGCAGCAGATCACATCTGCATTCTGAGAGACAGAGACAGAGAACATAAGATGTTTTTTAATAGAAAAACGCACCACACAAAAACGCCCCATTTCCTGTGCCAAAGAAAACGCTTAAGCATTATTGTGCTCCACCGCCTGCAGCGTTTATATAAATAAACACACTGAAAACTCAACTTCAGACTCTAGAAAAGCTTCATTTGGCTGTTTAATATTCCAGCATTTAGTGTCTATCGTGAAGTCAGACAGGTACCATGAGCAGCTCTCTCTCAGCGGTTCGTTTGAGAGCTCGGTAACGTTTCTCATCAGAAGACGACAGCTCGCCAGTTTCGTCCTTCAGCTGCTGCAGTTTCTGCAACTCTGGCATGCTGCAAAAAAGACAGACACACATCAGTCCTCATAAGATCTCTGCCACACTGCCAAGCATTCAAATCAAAGCATTCATTGCACAAACACATAGAGATCAAATAGTGCATTTTTAAGTAACACATTAAGAACTGAAATGTCCGTACCTGTCCATGTTGCGGATCTGATTGTGCAGAGCCAGGAAAGACACAGGGGAATCTATGGCCTCACGACTCTTAGCGCACAGACGAACCACCTTCAGCCCTGTCTGATGGATCTTCTCTGTCAGCTGATCCACTGCGATATTACTCGGAGCACAAACCAGCACCGGACTAAACCATCAGATGGACACAAAAACAAAAACTCAGTTATTATTCAGCCCTATTTTCCCCAAATTTCATTTTCTATTTACAATTTTCTAGATTCTTTTATTTCCTTTCTAATTTTTCAGCATAAAACGGATTCTGGATCTGTTTTTAAAGTAAAATAAAATTTTGTATATCAAAAAGCATACGTAATTATTGAAATCGTGAAATGTATACAGTTTAACAGCAATTTATTAAAAGTTCAATAAATATTACTTTTTTTGGCCTTACGAAATCAGTTTTATTTTTCCCCAAATTCAGTTTTAACAAATAACATTTTTACAATAATAAAAAAAATGATGTGCATTTGTTTTTATTTATGATTTAATTCAGATTTATTATCAAAAACATTGGTAATCAAACAAAGGCATAAAACATTGAATTAATCTTATAAAATCTAAGCAAATTAAAATTAAAACATGGAAGATAGACTGTAAAAAATAAAGTATTAAATTGATTATTATTACTCTTTGAAAGGTATTCTACTGTACAATAATAATATATGTCACAATTTCTTCAACCTAATTTTTTACCATAAACATCACTTCATATTTAAATAGTCTTTTTGTGGTTTAATATTTCACAGACAAATTTGATTAGAAGTGTACAGCGCTACTTTCGATTTATTCAATTCAAATTTGCCAAATTCCCAGATATTTTGCGTTATTCCTAAATTCCATGTTTATGACTGGATTATGCTATTCCATAGGGCCCTAATATTACAAATATCAGATATTTATAAAATGATATGACATTAAATATTCAATATAGTAGCCTTTTAACTAAATGAATGAACTCCATTTCCAGTTGAAATAGTATAATGCATGGTAAATTCAGTGAGGTGTTCAGTCTAACACTGTCATGAACATGTCTCACCCATTGCCCTGTCTGGCCAGATGGTAGACGATGGTGGCAGAGGTGACAGTCTTTCCGGTTCCTGGAGGCCCCTGGATCAGACTGAGGGGTCGCTGCAGCACCGTCTTCACAGCATAAACCTACATCATGCCAAAACAACTTGAGTTTCAGAAACTTGAAGACGAAGGGCTGAATCAGAGGACGGGGGCTTCAGACAGACTCTGTACCTGCGAGTGGTTGAGGTCTGGCAGGCCCTGTGCAGTGAAGCGTTTGGGCAGCTGGCATTTGATGATAACGTCCTCCACCTCATGACCCAGAAGCTTGTGGTAGATGTAGCCGGACACAGAGGTCTCGTCCACGGCAAACGTCTTCAAGGCGCTCTGCATTCTACATAAGACAAACAAAAACAGGTTCACAGATCATTAGACTATTTCAAGTAATAATTAATCTGAAAATTATAATTGCAACACAAAGGTGTTTTTTGTTTTTTTCATACAATTACAAATAATCAGGACTGGAACTTTTAAACTTAAAAAAAAAAAAAAAAACGCAAAAGACCAATAGAAGTATCACAGGAGGAGTCTGTGAGACTCATGCATAATATACCTTGAGAAGTCTTATGACAGCTTTATGTGAAAAATTTAAGTAGTTTATTATGCAATCATTGATGATCTAGTAAAATCTTTTTGGACTCAGAAAGCTCCAGTCTCCACTGATTGTAATTGCATCGTTAATTATTATAGTTAACTAAACTAAAACAATAATAAAAAAACATTTCTGTTGCGTTAAATATCGCATGCGATTAATCGTGCAGCCCTACTTGAAATAAAGTGTTAACTGAAATAAAATATTTAAAAAAATGTATTTATTTCAGCTAGTTGCCAAGTAGGGCTGGGTATCGTTCAAAAATTTTCGATATCGATACCTTGACTTCGATACCGGTTCCTGAACGATACTTTTTTTGATACCAATTTATTAAATACATTTTAACAAAATTACATTATCTAAAAAATATATATATTGGTTTTATTTTTCAGGTTGTTGATGTTTATACAGACTCAAAGACTCATCTCCTGAGCCACTGCACAAAGGATTAAAATGTAACCAACACAATAAATCAGTGCAAATAGTTTTAATAAAGCTCAAATAGTCTTCAGTTTACACATCTGTTAAGCTACATTTACACTAGTGCGTGTTCGTTTTAAAACGCATAGCTCAGACTCATCATTTCTATTCATTTTCCACTGATTTACTGATGAGCATTAGCAGCTTCCAGCGCTGTCTGTCTGTGTTCTCTTCCACGATCGCTGTTCTGAGTCATATTTCAGCAACATTACATGGCCAAAACACACATCAGACGGCTATCAGAAGTTATTAAAACACTCGATGGTGGTTTAAAGTGAGTTTTGAGTAAAAGCGGAATATAAATCATATTTATTGTCTTATGTAGCATGATGTGTGCATGAATGGTCACGTAACACGCGCTTTCGGTCGTGTAGTATGAACGGACTTCAGCATATGATCGGCGCTCCACGCAGCTCCCGCACTACTCTCCATTGGAAATGAATGACTTCCGGTCTGTCGTTTGTCGGAGATAGTGGAAAGCCAGCTTGAAACGCAGTGGAAATGTCAGTTTGACGAGGATCGTTTTCATTTTAAAACAAAAACGTACTAGTGTAAATATAGCCTTACATCTAAGGGGGCTGGGACACACTACAGCCTCACGTGTGAGAGTATCTCTGAGAGTGTAACCGGTGTTAACTACAGTAGTAGGTGTGTTCGACTTGACGCGGACCGACTGTGCAAACTGATCGGTGTATTACCGTACCACAAGAGCTATAGAGAGCAGACTGGTCCGTACGCGTTCGAATTGCTCTCGCGGATGTCAAAACACTGATCGATCTGCGCCACGCCACGCAACTTTTAGTCGAACACTAGTGCTGCAGGCTTATTGGCTCACTGACGTTGATGAGATTACCCCTTAGGTATCGAAATTTGGTACCGAACGACGAGAAGTTTTTCGATACTTGATGGTATCGCGGCAATTCGGTCGGTGCCTAAAAAGTACCCACTCGATACCCAGCCCTATTGCCAAGGCAACAAATTCATAATTTTTATTTAGTTTATCTTGATGTACTAAATAACTAAAACTAAAATAAAAAATTATAAAAAAAAAAAACACATGGACATGTAAATAAAACTAATACAAAATGACAAAAACACAAAAAAACAACTAACTACAATTTTTTATAACTAACAAAACTAAAATTAAAATGGAAAATATATAAATAAATATTAATTTAAAATATTCATAAAACAAAAAGTATCAACACTGTGGCATGGATAAAACCAGTATATTCTTCATAATTTTATTCAGTCCACAAAAGAAAAAAAATCATGTTTGGATTAACATGAAGGCAAGTAAATAAAAGCAATTTTCATTTTTTGGATGAAAAAAATATAAATAAAATATTTTAAAATAAATTTTATTTCAGCTAGTTGACAAGGCAACATTTCTCATTTTTATTTAGTTTAACTTGATGTACTGAAATTTCTAAAACTCAAAAATGAATAGAAACTACAAAGATATATACAAAACAATGATAAAAATGACTAAAATACACAATAAATTTACTAAAACTTTAAAATGTATATGTAAAATATACAAATAAATACTATTTTAGAATGTTAATAAAAATGAAAGTAGTATCTCAATACTAAAAGACTCTTGCATGGACAACATCAGTACATTCTTCATAACATTTTCCTTTTGCATCCATGAAAGAAGAAAAAAAAAAAAGTAATTGAGTAATTTAAATCAACATGAAACTAAATAAATTAAAGCAATTTTAAATTTTGAGCGAACTACTTTTTGGGTGAATTATACTGTATAAATGTAGCAAAGCAAATGGAAACAGTTTAATGGACTAGTAAACGTGTAAAAGTGACAGCAGGACTAACCGGTCAAAAGATGTCGACTTCCAGACAAAGTCCACCTGGAAGTTATGCGGCACCTCCACAGGAGCACCAGCACTGCTGCGCAGCTCGATGGCAATTTCATCTCCATAATCAGAGAGGATCTCAGTTAAGGAATAAACCGTATAATACAGTGTCCTGTAAGATACTTACAAACTCGCACATCAAAACAGCACAGTAAAAATAGGCAACTGACTTTCTGCTGATATAAAGAGTGCTTGCAAAACTCACGGTCACGATGCAAGTCTGTTGTATGGAGTTTTGGTATGCAGAGGTTGCAATTATGTTGCTATGCAGTTGCTAGGGTGTTCTGGGTGTTTGCTTATCAAATCATAAATCCTACGTATGAGCAATGCATGCTTAAGCACATTATCCAGAGAGAATAATTGTGTGACAACAGCGAGTTTGATCTTTGCTGAAAGGATACTGTCTGGGACTTTGATGACGTGTCCGATTCCTTTCCACAGCGGAGCCATGTCTCCTTTATAGCGCAGACAGATCTCGTCTCCTTGCATCAGTCGCATGTCTGATAAACATCACCCACACCGAGAAAACAATGTCAGATAGAACACATCCTGTGGATTTATGTTTGAATAACACTAATTGAGCTATATATCCATCACATACACAGTACAGCACCACAAACACACATGCGCGCGCGCGCACGCACACACACACACACGCGCGCACACTCAGGTCCGTGCACACATCGATGAGGGATGCATGGGACACGGTGTTAGGGATGGGATGGATATGAACCACTGGTAGACACAGAAGATGCTGAAAGTAAATATTACCACCTGAATCCGTCTTGGGCAGAGTGAAATAAGCTATCCGCTTTTTATTCAGTCCCAAATCCCACCTCACTGTAATATTGTCTTGAGTCTGAAGTAAAAAGACAGGAGACAAGCAAGCAGAATAAATATGAAATGTTTTAACATTCGCAGTCTGACACATATTAAATCTGATTCTGTATTTGGACTTTGCAATTATAAACAACCTCTCTAAGAGAAAAGAATCTCAGGTACAAGAAAAGATCAACACAAACACATGTGAACTCCCATCTAATTAAATTGATTAAATAGAATATAAAATTAAACTAAAACAATGTGGCTGCACAATTAATGGAAATAAAAATGGAATCACAATATAATTTATAAATATACTTTTAGACACACAAGATATGAAATTTCATCCCATATGAAAACTATATCACAGTTCAATTTGCAATCACAATATCTGATAAAGTAATTGCACTATAATTAAGTCATGCAGCCCTATAATGAATTTTAAAATGAAAAAATCTTTTTTTTGCTGGCAAAAAAGTGCAACAGTCGTATTCCAGAAATAAAACTCCCATCCATTTTCTCAACATTGAGATTTTTAGCAATAATATGCAATAATGTATAATGTTTTTAGACAGACCTATGAACTGAAATGTAAAGTGATAATATTTGCTTCTGTACTAGCTATAAGTCAGTGTGATTTGAGCTTTATATTTATGAAATCATGTTTAATTGCCAAATTCCTGGCGAAAATCCTTACCAGATAATCACCATCAGGGCTGTTACCATAGAAACAGAAATCTGGTCTAACAGTGACCACTCAATCCCATGAAGCATTGTGAATAATTGAATCAGTGTCCTTACAATCTTAAACGATTTATACCTTTGTATATATTTGAATAGTTTGTAATAAACCTTCAATACATCACATCATATACTTGGCAATAGTTCTATATTGCAGCACTATTATGGATTTCACAGTAGCTCATTTCCTCATAAGAGATGTTACACCAGATGTAATTGGTTGCAGCTGGTTTGAATCAAATGTTGAATGCTGAGATTTATTCCAGAGCTGGTTGGTCTGGTTCATGGCTGAACTATTTATTGAATTTGCCTATGAAGAAACTGAATGGGAAAAGTACTTTCAGTGGGCGGCCACTGTTGCACTCCATAGTTCAAGCAGGAAGTTAACCAAAAAAAATATTACTAACACAGTCTTCATCAGCATATCAGTACTAATGCATCATTTTTCACTAGTTTAACCATGGGAATTGCTGAAGAGCAGAAAGGTTTTCATACTTGGGACTCTTTGAGTTTCTTGTCATAGTCGGCCTCTAGTTTGACCAGCGGCCCAAAGATGTTCTGGTACTGATAGGCATCTTCGTAGCGTAGCAGAACGTGCTGAGGTTCCTCATCCACTCCAGGTTTCTCCAAATCTTCCAGGGTCGCTGTTGGGTTTTCCTGCAAACACAATAGAACGTAGAGTCATACAACAATAGGATGCTCAAAGCTGCGTTTGTATTCATATGAAAGATGTACATCACGGCACCTTCCAGAGCTCCTCGAGTTTATTGATCTGCTGTGCCGTGATCTGACGGGCCCTCAGTTGCTCCTGCTCGGACGGGATCTTCACTAGCCAGGACAGGAAGCAGCGGTCCTGGATGAGGGGCTGCCACTGAGAGCTGTCCCAATTAATGTCCTTCAGACTGCTCTGACTGGCACACGGCTGCCTAAACACACAAACACACACCCATGAGACGGAGGGAGTGCACACGCTTGATAAGCGATGGCTGACAGCTTCTGATAAAACCAGCACCAGATTAAAATAAAAAATTGACTGTTGTGCCTTCACTGCTTGATTCAATTTACACAAAACATTTAAAATAAAATATTACAAAAACATTTTTAAAAATCATTGTCTCCTGGAAAAATGTAGGAAATGGGTTGAATTTGTATCATGTAAATATGTATGTAAATAGAAGGAGATTAATATATAAAATACTTTTATTTTATACTGTGTGGAGACGTGCTGATATCACGTTTGGTCTCGTTCTGTATCGCGTATCTTGTCAGTGTCTGCGCTTGCTTGGCCATTTGTTTTGGAAAAAATAAGGAAAGTGTGTCCAGCTGAATTAAGTATTTTGTTAGATGGGTACAAAAAAGCTTAGTTTACCGCGGCAGTGAGTTTTAGCTTTTAGTTTTGGATCTGTTTTTAGTTGTTTTAATACTACAATTGATTGCTTCTGTTGTCCTCATTTGTAAGTCGCTTTGGATAAAAGCGTCTGCTAAATGACTAAATAAATAAATAAATAAAATAAAATAATGACTTTTAATGACTTGAAATTTAATGGAATTAAAATTTAAAATAATTGAGTTTAATTAGGCCACAAGTTCTCTCCCTGGATGTACATAGATACTACTTCTACCTTTATTTTAATTTAATTTATTTAATATTTAACTTTTTTTTTGTAAAAGAAAAAAAAACACATTAGGCAATTGTTCTTGTTTAAATTGCAAAAGATACTTTATGATTGCATTCAGTACTATATGTAAATTTAAATATGGTATATGTTTGTAAACCCATGAATGCTCAAATTAAACATAAAATAAAATTCATCCAGTCAACATGAGGGGCAATCTCAGGAGCAAAAAAAAAAATGGGAAAGAATTTTGTGCAGTTTTTATTTATGTATTTATTAATACAAACTATTTATCGAAATGATATAAGAATATTTAATAAATTTTAGGAAAATAAAATATTTATAAAAATGATAAAAACATTCATTTATAAACATGCTATTATAAACACATTAAAAGCAATTATTCTAGCACATGAGGCACATCAAGTACAAACCTAGTTTCTTCTTACCTTCACGCCCAGTCTCATTACGTAAAAATGAAAATACGGGTAACATTAGGGACTTTCCCATTTCACATTTTCAGTAAGCATGTACCATCACACATGCAATAGCTCAATATTAAGTTTAAAAGCCTTAAAGTAACCTGGTAAATACAGATTGTGTCATATACAAGCCATAAAGAGGAAATCTAGCTGGTACAAAGAGCCATTTTTATTGTTATTATTTAAACCAATGACTAAATCTCCCTTTATTTACTGATGCCTAAAAGACATCGATTTAGATTTGGGCCAACCTAATCAAAATCAACTTTTTCCATAATTACTGAATTTGAGTTTGTGAATCAGAATGAAATGGTTTGCAAATGAGATGATGAATTTTACCTGCAGAGAAGCACCACAACAGAGTCTGCTTTAGCCGGGATGAAGCCGAGCAGGAAGACATTACGGCAGCCACAGTTATAGCACTCCAGAACCGTCTCTCCCAGCGGTCCGTCCTTATGCAGCATCACCTCCTTACATTTGGCCCTCACCAAGTGGTTCACAATATGACTGAGTAAACAAACGTGACGAAAATCATCAGCTTTTACGTCTTAACAACACAGTAGTTTGAATTTATCAACACAAACTTGGTGGACTCACCTGCCAGAGGTGTTACCGCGGCCGTTGCAGAACCATTTCTTGCTGGTGTTGCAATAGACCACACATGCTGGATCATGGATACCACAGTAGCTGCAAACAAATGAAACAAAACCAGCCCACAGAATGATTCCTGAAGCATTCTAATAGTCACACTGTTTATACACTGCAATACAGTACATTTACCACTCAAAAGTTTAGAGTCGGTATGATTTATTAAAGTTTCCTAGTCTCTTCTGCTCACCAAGGCTGAATTTATTTGATTACAAATACAGTAAATACGGTAATATTGTGAAATATTATTACAATTTCAAATAACTGCTTTTTATGTGAATACATTTTTAAATGTAATTTATTCCTGTGATGCGAAGCTGAATTTTCAGCATCATTACTCCAGTCTTCAGTGTCACATGATCTTCAGAAATCATTCTAATATGCTGATTTGCTGCTCAAGAAACATTTCTGATTATTATCAATGTTGAAAACACTTGTGTTGCTTCATAGTTTGGTGGAAATTGTTATTATTTTTTAGGATTCTTTTATGAATACAAAGTTCAAAATATTTGATTATAATCGGACATCAAAAATAAAAATATTTAAACTTAATATTTTTATATATTTGAAACGGAAATCTTTTATAAAATTATTTAAAGTCTGTAATGTCACTTTTGATCAATTTAATGCATCCTCACTGAAAAAAATATATAAATTTCTTTAAAATAAAAATCTTACTGACTCAAACATTTGACAGGTAGTGAATGCACATACAATATATGTACATTAAAAAAAAAAATTTAAAAAAATTAAAATGGTGGAAAATCCGGTGACAATAATGACAATGGCAAGTCTGAAAATATACACTTTTTTTCATATAAATTATAACCTAAAATCTGGCTAATAAATAACTACTTCAAAAACAAAAGACCTACATCAAGCATAATGTACAATCAGAGGGGTGATGCATCATCTTTTGTATAAATAAGTTGCCTGGGAAAACTGTCACTTATACAGCACAGTGTCATTACACAAAGAATACTGTGAGTGAGCAATCAGAGGCAAGTATTTCAGAGAATTGTGCATTATTGTATAGCTCTCACAGTTACAGACACATGATTATGGCGTATGAGATCAGGGCAGGTGTGTCATCAGTACCTGCAGGCGTGCACCGGCAGGTCTTTAGTGTAGTAAGTATCTTCCTCATCCTCCTCAAAGTTCAGCTCGGCCAGAAGTTGGCTGGTCTTCACCACTGCATCCTCTCCGTTGGGCAGAACGCCATCAGGCCCGTTCACCTGAACACAAAACATTTCACCTTACAAACAAATCTCAAATTGTACAATCCAGTGCACATTTCACCCTCAAATCAAACACATCTGCAATGTGCACCAGCAGAAACACAGCTAAATCAAGTACAAATGCACACCTGGTTTACGGAGACTTACTCTGAGTCTGCAGCATATACTTAACAAAAGTCTGAAAACACAATTTTGAAAGCTGCAGCTCATGCACAAAAACACACCTTATTATTAAAGCAAACATAACAACAATTTAATAATATAATTTACATTTAAATCACACCTCCAGGTTACAATTACCATACAAAAGCAACCCCTCTAATCAAACATGCTTTTATAAAACAGGTGTAGTTCACAAAAGTCCTTCTGAAACACATAAATGTGAGATAAACTACTGACATAATATACCACGTGTGTCAAAGATCAAAGAAGATGCATGTTATTATAACACCAAAATAGTTAATAAACATCTCAAACACCTCTGCATCACATCATTATTATAACATCAATATACACTGCCATTCAAAAGTTTGGGATCAGTAAGATTTGTAATGTTTTTTTTAAAGAAGTCTCTTCTGCTCATCAAGGATGCATTTATTTGATCAGAAATACAGAAAAAAAACTGTAATATTGTGAAATATTATTGCAATATAGTTTAAATAAATGCTGTTCTTTTGAACTTTATTCATCAAAGAATCCTGTAAAACGTATCACATTCTTGTATCACAGGTTCCAAAAAAACATTATGCAGCAAAACGGTTTCCAGCATTGATAATAAATCAGCATATTAGAATGATTTCTGAAGATCACGTGACACTGAAGACTGGAGTAATGATGCTGAAAAACCAGCTTTGATCACAGAAATAAATTACATTTTAAAGTATATTAAAATAGAAAACCCTTATTTTAAACTGCAATAATATTGCACAATATTACAGCTTTTTCTGTATTTCTGATCAAATAAATGCAGCCTCGGTGAGCAGAACAGACTTCTTTAAAACACATTAAAAATCTTTCTGATCCCAAACTTTTGAACAGCAGTGTAAATGTGAGATAAACAGACATAAACAATACACCACGTATGTCAAAGATCAAATAAGATGCATGTTATTATAACACCAAAATAGTTAATAAACCTCTTATTATAACATCAATACAGTAAACAAAAACACACGTCAGCTGTAGCTAACTCAAGCTATCTGTAATAACATCAATCTCTGAGAATAAGCTGCTATAAGATGCTGTTTAATATTTGAAGTAAATTAGTTTAACACCAACGTAGTACCTCTGAAAGAACGCAAACACACCTGAGATTTGCAGCTAATTAACCAACCAAAACAAACGATCTGACGTAACACATTTCATCATTACAAACAACAACATAAGAGCTACTGTATTTAGTTTAATTTATTAGCAAACTAACTTTGTTAAAACACTAATGTAGTTCATAAAAGTGCCTCTGACAACTCTCTCTCTCTCTCTCTCTCAGGCGGCCTGCTCTCTCGTTGCTAACGCTACCGCGCGGCTAACGCCTGCTAGCTCGCCACATCTGGACACAAACGCGCTCCGGGCCGCCTGACAGAACGCTCGATTGTGTGTTTTGTGTGTTTATACCTGGTTGTCGAGTTGGCTCTGGGTCTGGCCCTGCGTTTGGGTCTGGCTGGGCAGCGTGAAGTCGGTGAACTCGAACTCGGAGCCCTGCGTGTCGGCCCCGAGCAGCTCCGCTTCCTCCGTGTCCAGGAAGGTGAGCGTCTGCGAGCTCGGCCCGTACGCCTCCACACTCATCTTTTCTCTGGCTGTACTGGCCGCCTTTTCGCAGAAAACACCGAATAATCCCTCAGCGATGCGGGGTAGATGACCGACCGAGGCGCGTCGGGCGACGTTTGTTTTGGTTCGAAGTGAAGCGAGGGAAACGGCGCGCGCGCGACGGACTCGTGCAGAAATGAAAGCAAGCGATTCCGGAGAAGATTCGACTCCCACTCAAGTGACGTCACGGGCGAGCGCAACCGACGTAGAGCGCACAGAAGCGCTGACGTCTACACACACTTGCTGCTTTGCAGGAAAAGGGCTGTTTTGTTTTGTAAATAAATTGCTTAGAGACCATTCAGCTTCTATTAATGAGAAATTCTTTACAAATGGAGGCTTAGCTCTTCTGAAATATTATATGCATTTTATGAAAACTATTTGGCCCAAATAAAGCCGGCTTTGGTTTTGCAAAAGTCAAAATAAAGACAATATAATACACTAACTATGTGAATGTGTAGTGTGCTAAAGTCACAAGATCCGCTCCATCTATAACTGTTGTATAATTTTAAAACATAAAACTTTTCACTAGTGATCGCATACTTTCTGTGTATTAAAATTAACTGTAAATTATTATAATTAGAAATTATTATACATTGGCAAATGGAAATTATTATACATTTAAGATTATTAATTCTAAATTATGATATTTTTATTACATACACTCTGGCGTTTAAAAGTTTGGGATCAGTAAGATTTTTATTACTTTTTAAAGAAGTCTCTTCTGCTCATCAAGGCTGCATTTATTTGATCAGAAATACAGAAAAAAAAACTGTAATATTGTGAAATATTATTACAATTTAAAATAAGTGTTCTATTTTAATATACTTTAAAATGTAATTTCTGTGATGCAAAGCTGAATTTTCAGCATCATTACTTCAGTCTTCAGTGTCACATTATCCTTCAGAATAAGCTGATTTATTATCAATGCTGGAAACAATTTTTGCTGCTTAATATTTTTTTTGGAACCTGTGATACTTTTTTCAGGATTCTTTGATGAATAAAACGTTAAAAAGAACAGCATTTATTCGAAATAGAAACCTTTTGTAACAATATAAGTCTTGACTGTCACTTTTTATCAATTTTACACATCCTTACTGAATAAAAGTATTAATTTATTAAAAAAAAAAAAAAATTACTGACCCCAAACTTTTGCACCGCAGTGTATATAAATGTATAATATAAATATAAATGTATCTTTATAATATAAATTTATCTTAGAAATGTAAGATTTTGGAATAAAAAACAACTATTAAAAATAAGGCAGAAATCTTTTATTGAGAGCTACAGCTTGTAAAAAAAAGTTGTGGCAAATAAGGAAACGCAACATAAAGAGAAAGAACAGTGTCCACGTGAATGTGGGAATAATAATGCATACATAATAATCACCAGTGTAATAGATATCAGAACATTTAATACAATAAAATGGGTCAATGGAAACAAAGAAATGCTGAAAAGTGTTTTTAGGCAACATTAAAAAAGATTCACAGCATCATCAGTTTGGTCCACTGGGTTTGTGATCGATAAGATTCCAGTAAAAACCTTCGAAAAACAAGCTAAAGAAAAGTCATACGCAATTCAAATTACATTTTATAATATCAATTAATGGACTGAGAAATTATGGTGTAATATAAAATAATATGATATGCAGCATTTTGCAGAGTATGAAAGAAATGTAAGGAGAAAATCTTGAATAACGTCCGCTGAGAGAAGACAAACATCACCTTACAATCATCTCACGATTTCACATTTCATATAAACTTAACAGTGCTGATAGAATTCAACCTTACATTACTCAGAAGGCATCAGGTTCAGGTGTCTTTGTGTTTTATGTGGGACCCTGTACATAATGGGCTTGAAATGAGGAAAAACATATTTCGATTTGATGCTTGTATCCTAAAGTCTGTGTATTCACATTGGCACGTTAATAACCAGACAGACATGGTTATTATCTCTTTTATCACTGTCCAGCAGGCAGACCATAGCTTTTAATTGGTCATAATTTTAGGTCTCCTCTACAAACCCACCCTTTAGACCTGCTCTTCACTCTGTGATCAAATAAACTGTAATAATGTTTATACTTCTGTCCAGTGTGTGTTCGGGGTATAACTGAAAACTGCAGATGATAGAGACGTGTTTGAAACAGTATTATTTAACTATCATTGAAATACTATTATAGTTTTAATTAACATTTTTAATTAGTTTTGTGCATGTTTCCATTTTCATTTTTGCTAAAGTTTTAGTAATTTAGATGCTTTTTGCTATTATTATTTCTTAAATATTTTTAATATCCATAGTTTTCATTTTTGTATTTTCTGTTTTCATTTTAATTTTAGTTAACGTTTTAGTTTTTTTTACATTTTTTAATGTATATATAGATTTTATTAATATTTTAATATTAGTTTTAATTTAATTTAAATTAAATATTTTGTCCATTTTCATTTTATGTGTTTTAGTAATTTAGCCCATATGAGCCATTTTCATATATTTTTTAAAAATATGTCTATATAGTTTTTAATATTTTGAATGAGTTTTTATTTTATTATTATTTCCATTTTATTTTAATTTTAGTTGTAGTACTTTAGTTGTATTTTTGTCATTTTTAAAAAATATGTCTATATAGTTCTGATACTTTTTATTACAATTTTAGTTATTTTAGTGCATTACGTTTAACTAAATGAAAATTAAAAATGTTGCCAGGCAACTAACTAGATGGATTTTTTTTCAGTTAATGTTTATTAACAAAAGTAACAAAATGTTTAATTGTTTTAAATTTTAATCTGATTAATTATAATAACCCTGGTTTAAATGGCTTAATATTTAATCCGGTGAACAATGATTTTAGAAATAAGACAGCAAGAGAAAACGCTAGTTCTGCCTTAACTGTTTAAAAAAAATCATTTTCGAAATATGGTTCAAAGATCTACATGTATACGTAGTGTTTTCACATCAGAACGGTATTTCTAAGTCTTTTTTATGCATAATACCAAATCTCTGCATGTTTCAAGTGTACCCCATTAAAGTGCTTTCTTGACTCTTTGAACGCAGCCGTAGGATTGAGTCTAGCACACAAGTTGCATCTTAAACCAGCTGATTGATCCTAGTATGTAGCACACAAGTTAAGACACGGATGTCTTCAAATGTGCATGAACTCTTGAGTCCAAGAGTGAATTTCCCTTGTTGTGCTCCATCAGTTCAAGCATCTCCAGGATGACGGCCCTGAGGGCCTGAGCGAGCTGCTCCGCGCTGTAGGGCTTCCCTAGAGGAGGAACATGCACAAACGCAGACCTGCCCTCGCCCAGAAACAGAGACTTGTAGTAGGTGTAATCACACAGATACCTGCGGAAAGAGGACGGAGTGTTTGTCAAGAAATACACCAGTGCTCTGCACCCAAATAAACATTTCCTAGAAATGAACTCACCCTCAGGCCAGCCAAGATTAGGATGAGTTTGTTTCTTCATCAGATTTGGAGAAATGTAGCATTGCATCAGTGTCTCAGCAATGGATGCTCTGCAGTGAATGGGTGCCGTCAGAATGAGAGTCCAAACAGCTGATAAAAACATCACAATAATCCACAAGTAATCCACACCACTCCAGTCCATCAGTTAATGTCTTGAGAAGACAAACATTGTGTGATTGTATGAAACAAATCCATCAAGGCATTTTTAACTTCAAGCCGTTGCTTCTGGCTAAAATATGAGTCCATAATCCATAATAACGGTTCCTCCAGTGAAACAGTCCATCTCCTGTTGTCTCTCACATCAAAATCCAGCCACATATTTGTTTAGAGCTGTTTTGGACTGTTGTAAACGGTGCTTGATCTGTGCAGATTTCTCTCCTGATTCAGACCAGACCACTTTTTCACTGGACGAAGCGTTATTATGGATTATGGACTCATATTTTAGCTAGTTTGAAGTTAAAAATGTCTTGATGGATTTGTTTCAGCTTTTGTCTTCTCCAGATGTTAGCTGATGGACTGGAGTGGTGTGGATTACTTGTGGATTATTGTGATGTTTTTATCAGTTGTTTGGACTCTCATTCTGACGGCACCCATTCACTGCAGAGCATCCATTGCTGAGACACTGATGCAATGCTGCATTTCTCCAAATCTGATGAAGAAACAAACTCATCCTAATCTTGGATGGCCTGAGGGTGAGTAGATTTTCAGCAAATTTTCATTTTTGAGTGAACTATTCTATTAAGAGTCAATCAGCATTTTAATACAGGCTGGATTCAGGATGCACAGTTCTCATATTTAAAATCAGATTGGATTCATTCGGACTGTTTTAAGGTTGTTGGTTGGTTTTATGTATTGCCATATCACTTTCACAGGTTATAACATGGCAGATACATATTCAACAAACAACTCAAATAAATATGAACATTTTATTAAATTCATTCAACATACAAAAAAAACAACATTTTTCTCTATAAAACTCTATAAAAGAATCTTTAAATATACTTGTGATAAAATTTGTACAAGTCCTTCAAAGCTTGTCCTGATAAAAAAAAATCGTTGTCTCATGACATTAAAAATCATCAGACAGATCAAAACACGTTTTACAGATGAGTTAGTGCAACAAAATGGACATTTTGGTGGTTCACTGCCCTTCAATAAATCCTCATTAGCCAGTCTAAATCAACCTTTGGACTATATGCAAACATCTGTTATGTGAAATTCATGGCAGTACCCAACAAAACACAACTTGCACTTTTTATGGTTCTTTCCTTATTTATTTTGCAGATTCTGTAAGGTGTATGTAAACGTATGACCATGAGTGTACATTAAAGAGCTTTTCACTGCATGTAAGAGAAATGTCCATACCTGCCGGCGTCCTTTGATACAGACACAGAGACGCCGAGCCCAGAGGAGTTGAGTCTCTTACAGACCGTGTCCATGTCGATGACAGAATGAATGCAGTCCGGTCCTCCCTCCAAACAGCAGCGGGATTTTGGACAGAAACTGCAGTTGTCGAGACGCATGTAACCCTGATTATGCCCACACTGTTCAAGCGTTACTGTAGTGGCCATCCCGGACACTCCGACATGGACCACTAACTTTGAAAAAGCAGGAAAAAAAAATATATATATTTTTTTTTACAGTAATTTAAAAAAATAATTATTGATGAAATGTACTCCTAAATTAGAAAGATTAATCATTAGTTCTATTATATACACTGGCGGCCAAAAGTCTGGAATGATTAAGATTTTTAAATGTTTTTAATGAAGTCTCTTCTACTCACCAAGACTGCATTTTTTTGTTGAAAAATAAAGTAAAAGCATCTCGAGATTAAAGTCGTTCAATTTGGAGAAAAAACTCGTTAAATTTCAAGAAAAAAGTCGAGATAAAATGTTGAGATTAAGCCAGTTGAATTTCGAGAATAAAGTCGTTGTGTTTCGAGAAAAAAATCGTTAAATTTCGAGAAAAAAAGTCAAAATAAAATGTTGAGAATAAATTACGAGAAAAAAGTTGTTAAATTGCGTGAAAAAAAGTCGAGATAAAATGAAAAAAGTCGCAATTTAACTACTTTTTTCTCGTAATTTAATGAGTTTATTCTCAACATTTTATTTACATATTTTTCTTTAAATATAACGAGTTTTTTCTCGAAACATAACGACTTTATTCTCGAAATTTAATGAGTTTAATCTCGAGATGGTTTTATTATTATATTAGGGCTTGGCCCTAATCCTCTTCCGTAAAAAGCAGTAATATTGTGAAATATTATTATAAATAAAAAACACTCATTTGTTTGAATTAATTTTTTTCCACAAAAGTATTTGTCAGCACAGCTGTTTTCAACATTAATAATAATCAGAAATGTTACTTGAGCAGCAAATCAGCATATTAGAATGATTTCTGAAGATCATGTGACACTGAAGACTGGAGTAATGATGCTGAAAATACAGCTGCGCATCACAGAAATAAATTACAGTTGACAATATATTCACATTTGAGAGCTATTTTAAATTGTAATATTTCACAATATTACTCTTTTTACTGTATTTAACATATAAATTCAATATCGGTGAGAAGAGATTTCTTTCAAAAATATTAAAACTTTTAATTATTCCAAACTTTTGGTCGCCAGTGTATGATATGACATATGATATTATAATACATGTAGATTAAGATAAATTAATGAATTTATCATTATTTCTAAACAAATAATGTGCAATAAATACAATTTAGGGTTTTACTGTATGTGTACACAGACCAAGAATTATATGAATCATATTAAATACAATATTAATTGTATATACAGTAAATATCATATATATAAATATTAGCACATTATTATTATTTCTTTATTATTTTATTATATAAATTTACACTAGTACAGAGCACAATAAATACAGCAAACAGAGAATAACTGATCATATATATATAAATATATAAATAACTTTACTTATATAACACTCTGTAAACATTTAGCATCACTAACAAAACAACACAAGCATGATATCGTTATGCTACTTGAGGAAGGTGCTGTTTCCATAGAGACGGCAGAAGACTCTGGACCGCCTGATACTCCACAGGAACTTCAGCGACATGAAGGTTTATATCGTGACCCAAACCCAGTTTCTCCAGCTCCTGACAAGAGGACATGTTTATGTTAAAGTCATGCAGATGCATGTGAACAAACAGTAAGTACAGCTCATAGTTGATCTGCTCTGCTTATTTCATACGGGTGTGAATATCATACCTGTACTGCCACCCAGCTGGCATTGACAGCATGTTCACCGAACGGCTCAAAGCCTACAGGAACACAGAGAAACACAATCATATGGCAGATGTCTTATTACAGGGCGTTCTGAATACTTGATTCTGATTGGTCAAACATTTTAGATTATGACACTGAACTGAATAATTGATCATTGTCTCGGGTAAGTCTCTTGTATCACTCTCGCTTTCTTCTCACATAATAAGATCATTTCAACTCAGATTAATATTTCATGTATTTATTTATTTATTTGGCAAGTAGCCATAGGATAAATAAAGCGCAATAATCTAGTCATTATCACCTAAAAACCCCTTCAGAGTGACTCGAGACCCCTCAGATTCAGCCGACTGGACATTACCATCAACTTATCTCTTTTATAACGGACTGTTACACACAACACACCCTTTAAACTCAATAGGTTTTCAGGACGCTGAAGTCAGCAAAATCTAAACCCTGCAGTCCAGAGTCCAAGATCTGATCCTGCTTTAAACGGCATGTGATCAGTAACTCTTGCATTTGAGTTTCAGACGAGATGCTGCCATCAATAACCTGAACAGTACAAATACAGAACCCAGAGTCAAATGAAACTCTATTATTTATTATATATATATATATATATATATATAAGCTAAATTAGGGGAAAAACGTTACATATAAAAAGGTATTTATATATTACATTATGGAAATGATGGTACTGAATACATTTTCATATACTCCAAACAGGGTAATTATCATAAAACTAAAATTATTAAAAACATTTTTGTTAATTGAAATAGAGCTGAAATAAAATAAATATACTAAATGAAAATCAGAAATGATTCTGTGATAAGTAACTGAAACAAATTTATGTTAAAATACTAAAATTACTTACTAAAAATAAATAAAGACTAAAACTAAATCCGAAATAAAATAAACTAAACCAACAGCAAAAACGAATAAGAATGAAAAAGGCACATAAAAAGTACTAAGACATTTACCGAAAATTACAACTCAAAATATAAAATAAATGCTCATGTCAAAATATAGCTTAAAAAATATAACAGTATATAAATAATGCTAAAAATAAAGCTGACTCCACAATTCTAAAAAGAACATAATGCTAAAACAAATTCAAACATCGTCAAAAAACATACACGGCAGATGTCCCAAAAACCATATTTTGTAAATACAAAAACTTAAAAAAATTAAATTATAGTATTACCATAGTAAATGTAAAAAAATAAATAAAATACTAGAATCATGGTAATTGTAAAAGAAAAGAAAAAACATGAGCACAATACTACATATGCAGAAAAAGTAATTAAATTAATAAAATGAATAGAATAGAATCAAATAAAATAAAACACGACACGGTGTTCAATATTTTTTTACCAACACCATGGTACTTCCCCATAGTTTTGGGTAGTGGTAAATAAATAAATATGTGTTTTATGAGTCTTGTATTTAGTGCCAAACGACTTTCAGTTTTAATGTTGATCATTTGCATGAAATCAGCTGTCACTAGAAAACTCTTCAAACTGACACAAGACTCACACGAGCCATCAACACTGCCATCAGAGTTCACCTGTCACGATAACCGTCTTCTTCTGCTCCATCGCTGAGAAATGAGAGAGTTTGGATCAAGAACAGAACAGCGATCATCAGACGAGAGCTTCACAAACAGACATAAACACAACACACCACGATCATGCTCTTCTTCTTCTTCTTTTGTGTTTATGGCGGTTGGCAAACCAGCTTTTGGCACCACCTACTGGGATGGAGTGTGAGGCGATAACAGAACAGCGATCATCAGACGAGAGCTTCACAAACAGACATAAACACAACACACCACGATCATGCTCTTCTTCTTCTTCTTTTGTGTTTATGGCGGTTGGCAAACCAGCTTTTGGCGCCACCTACTGGGATGGAGTGTGAGGCGATTGGACCTTTTTCACATTTCCGGGTTTCTCAGCAGCGGAAGTGGGAGAATACCACAAATATATTTTTTGCATTTCCATTGGCTCAAATAGCAAAAGAAAAACTCCACGATAGTGTTTTCATGACGTTCAATAAAAGGAAAACAACTGAGAGAGTCAAATTTATCGTCCCTCCCATAGACGCTGCATTAGAAACACCCTCGCATTAGCGTTAACTGTTTTTTTTTTGGGGGGGGGGGAATTTGATGCAAAGGTGATATAATGCAAAGAATAGTGTTATAAATGTACATACATAAAAAAAAAATACAAATATGAAAAACTTTCGAGGATTTACGATGCTGATGACCGTTAAACGCATCACCAGTCTTGTGAAAAGGGTCAATTACAAATTTTTTTTTTCAATTCTTCCACCTATATTTTATTATATACATTTGTTCTTTTCAGAAAATTAATAAGAGCTTTATAACCTTTATGAGAACTGTTTAACACATTCTGTAATGTCATAGAATGAATGCCGGCAGATTCTTTCCCTTTCATATGCCCTACAGTTAATCAGCACATGCTCTACAGTTTCTGGAAGTCCACAATGATTACATTGACCAGATTCATGTCTTCCTATCATCTGGAGTGATTTATTAAGAGTAGAGTGTCAATCGAGATATAACTGTACATCACGCTCCTGCTCTTCCTCTCGCTGTCTGAACCGAGATCAGCGCTGCCGCGGGACAACAGCGCCACCTGTCGCTCCGGCTGTGTTCGCCCTCGGCAATTATTTAGTCAATAAATACTAGAAATGTCAAAAAAAAAATATATTTAATTCACCGCGTTATATAAATCATTGAAGAGCTATATTTTCTCTTTTTTTATAATTTATTTATGTCTACCTCTCAGCTGGACAAGGCAATGACTGAGAAATTCTGTCTAAACTTATGCATTTAGAGCAAAAATTACTGAATATTGCATACATTTAAGAGTGTTATTAATGTCTATACTTTTATCAGATTTCCTGTTTGTTTTTCCTAAATGTTCCCAGATTTCCTAAATTAATTTTTTTAAACGTTACCTTAAACACACTGTGTGTGTGTGTGTGTGTATGTGTGTGTATGTGTGTGTGTGTGTGTGTGTTTGTGTGTGTGTGCATAATACATGTTTTTAAAAAATCTGAAACTAAATTCTCAATATTTTACAATTTCACTGTAAAAATGAGTTTTCATAGGAGTAGGTTTTACAAAAATATATTTTTTTCCAGTTTTTAAACTTCAAAACTGCTGTTACTTGACAATTCTTTAATTATTTGTGAAATTTACTACATTTACATTTAGTCATTTAGCAGATGTTTTTATCCAAAGCAGCTTACAAATGAGGACAATAAAAGCAGTCAAAACTAACAAAAGGGCAATAATATGTAAGTGCTGTGACAGGTCTCGGTGCGCCTAACGCAGTACACATAGCAAGGTTTTTTTTTTTATAAATAAAAAGAAAAACAAGTAGATAGAATAGAAAAAGAATAGTGAACGCTAGTGTTAGAGGGTCATTTTTAATAATAAATAACAAGAAAACAAGAAAATAGAATAGAAAATGAATAGAGAATGCTAGTGTCAGAGGCTATCTTTAAAAAAAAAAAAAAGAAGTAGTAAGAATAGAAATAGAATAGAGAGTGCAAGTGTTAGGGTCAAGTTTTTTTGTTTTTTTTTTAGAATTAGAATAGAGAGTGCTAGAGTTAGAGGGTCAAATGAAGATGGAAGAGATGTGTTTTTAGCAGTTTCTTGAAGATGGCTAAGGACTTGACCTTAGGCTTCACCTTGGTTGCTCGGATTGAGTTGGGCAGGTCACTCAGGGAATTAACAGGGAACAGTTAATGTAAAAGTCAGTGAAAGTGATTGTGTGCCTCTTTGGGAAACATAATTCTGAAGAAGTGAATTTAGGTAAAGGGGTGCAGAACCAGTGGTGGTTTTGTACGCAAACATCAATGCCTTGAATTTAATGAGAGCAGCTACTGGTAGCCAGTGCAAATTGATGAACAGAGGTGTGACATGCGCTCTTTTTGGCTCGTTAAAGACTACTCTTGCTGCGACATTCTGGATTAAGAATTAAAATAGAGAGTGCTAGAGTTAGAGGGTCAAATGAAGATGGAAGAGATGTGTTTTTAGCAGTTTCTTGAAGATGGCTAAGGACTTGACCTTAGGCTTCACCTTGGTTGCTCGGATTGAGTTGGGCAGGTCACTCAGGGAATTAACAGGGAACAGTTAATGTAAAAGTCAGTGAAAGTGATTGTGTGCCTCTTTGGGAAACATAATTCTGAAGAAGTGAATTTAGGTAAAGGGGTGCAGAACCAGTGGTGGTTTTGTACGCAAACATCAATGCCTTGAATTTAATGAGAGCAGCTACTGGTAGCCAGTGCAAATTGATGAACAGAGGTGTGACATGCGCTCTTTTTGGCTCGTTAAAGACTACTCTTGCTGCGACATTCTGGATTAGTTGTAGAGGTTTGATAGAAGTGGCTGGAAGAGCTGCTAAGAGAGCATTGCAATAGTCCAGTCTGGATAAAACAAGAGTTTGAACAAGGAGGTGTGCATGTTCTGAAAGAAAGGGCCTGATCTTCCTAATGTTGTATAAAGCAAATCTGCAGGACTGGACAGTTTTAGCAATATGGTCTGAGAAATTCAGCTTATCATCAATCACAACTCCAAGGTTTCTGGCTGATATGAAAAGCCATGTTTCTGAATGACAGAACCTAGTGATGCCATGTAGACAGAGAAGAGGCGTGGTCCAAGTACTGAGCCCTGAGGCACCCCAGTAGTTAGATGTTGTGACTTGGACACCTCACCTCTCCAAGATACTTTGAAGGACCTATCTGAGAGATAAGACTCAAACCACTGGAGTGTGGTTCCTGAGATGCCCTTTGCCAGTAGGGTTGACAGGAGGATCTGGTGGTTAACCGTGTCAAAAGCAGCGGATAGATCCAGCAAGCTAAGTATTGAAGATTTGGAAGCCGCTCTTGCCAGTCTTAGGGCTTCAACAACTGAGAGCAAGGCGGTTGAATGTCCACCAAAAACACCAGTGTGAAGGGATGTGTTAATGATGTGAGTGAGTGCAGGTACAACTGCAGGAGAAATGGCTTGAAGGAGATGAGATGGAATATGATCAAGCGGAAAATTTACTTGCAATTTCTTAGTGAATTTTTTTTTAAATTTGTTCTTGTCTAAGATCTAGTTTCTTAAAGTTAACTAAAATAATTATATATATATATAGAGAGAGAGAGAGAGAGAGAGAGAGATTTATTTTATCTTAATAATTGAACCTTAACATGCACTTTATGTTAGCATCAAATAAAGTTGACATGATCAAATGTGCCACATTAATGTCATTCTTATTGCCAATTTTAATCTTTGACCTTCTAAGTGATTTTTGCCTAAACAAAACATCACTCAAACATGCATGGACCTGGTTTACCGAGGAGTGTTTGGTGCTTTTGACATGTGTGCCAACACCCATAGCTGAGATCTCGTTCAAACCTGTTTGCGTGAGATGGTTTCTGAGGAAAGAAGGACTTCCCATTGTGGTGTTTATAGTTAATTAGCAGTGTTCCTTCATGAGTCACGCTTAACATGGAGACAGACACCTTCAGTCTTATTCACTGACTGCTGTCAGCCTGCTGTAGCCAATATTGTGGAGAAAATGAATTGAAGATGTTGCCAACACGATATAACATATAAAATGCTGAATTACATTAGGATCTTTAAATTGTCATAAACATAAGTAAAGTACAATGAAAAAAAATTGGTGTAGAAACAATTTTCACTCAGAAATTGCTAGTAAATTTCACAATCAAGTAACACACTCAGTTAAATGTGAAATGTAGAAGTAAAGCATATTCCATAATCTAAAAAACGAGAATTGAAGAAGAATTTTATTTCATATTTTTTAAAGACAATTTTCCATTTAGCAGTCAAGAATCAATCTGCTGAAATGAATAATAAATGACTAAAATATATTTTGTTGTAAAACACTCCAATAATCGGTTTTATTTACAGAAATCATTTACAGCATATATATATATATATATAATCAATCTTGTCAAATGAATAATAAATGACTGAATAATTATTTAAAATTGAATTTTATTAATATATCATATGATCTGCATATTAATAGTACAAATCTAACAGTTTATGTAATAGAGAACTGCATAATTTTAAGGAATATATTTTTAAATAAACATAATAAAGTGTAATATCTTTCTGTGTAATAACTGTCTGTTGTATGCTCTTATTTTTCCTCCTCCTTTTGTAAGCTGTAATTTCTAAAGCTAAAAATGCTGGAAATGGTTGTGTTCTTCCACCCACTCGCGGTGTATCCACTGCAGCGCTGCACATCCTCACCCGCGCGATCCACCTGCCTCTGCGTCAGTGCTGCCATAGCAACAGATGATGATGCTTCTATTCTCTGATGCAGACGTCTACAGGCGTCATCACATCCCATTCAGATCTCTCTCTCTCTTTCTCAGACTCACAGCCTGCAGTGTTATTTATAGAAACCCTACGGATCTCCAACGCAGCTAATTCAATTCATAAATTCAATTTAACTTCTAAGCATCATCACATCCCTCAATATCAAGATTTCTGAGTAAAGTTATCAAGTTCCCTTCAAAGATTTATGATAGGTCAATCAAATGAAATGAGTTTTGAGGTATTTAAGACAAACAACCATATATAGTAGATCTAGAATTTTTTATTTTGCATGCAACATGCTCAAAACATATAGCAGAGAAAAATATTTAATATTTTTTAATATATAAAACATTTATATTTTAATAAAATAAATTAAATATTTAATAGTAATATTTAAAATATTATATATAGCATATAACATGCTCATAACATTTGGCAGAGAAAAATATGTAATATTTTTTTTTATATTTAAAATAATATATTTTAATAAAATATTTTAAATTCTAAAGGATAGAAGGAAAAATGGACGGGGCAAAATTCCGTCAAATTCATGAGGAAAATCTGCTGCCCTCTGCTAGAAAGTTGTCAATAAGAAGAAGGTTTACCTTCCAACATGACAATAATGGCCCAAAGCATACACCAAAACTGTGCTTGTATGGCCTGTCAGAGCCCAGACTTAAACCCCATTGAAAATCTATGACTGCAGTCCTCAAACTTCACCATCAGATTGAACTGAACTTGAGCAGTTCTGCAAAGAAGAGTGGCAAATATTGCAAAGTTAGTAGAGACAAATCCCAACAGACTAAAGGCTGTCATTAAAGCAAAAAGTGATTCAACCAAATACTGACACAACTCAGTGATTCATTTTTTTCCCCTGACATGTTGGTGTTATATCTTTCACTTGGATGTTATAAGTTGCACTGAGTAAATACAGCTGGATAAAACAAAAACTGTGTCCGTCTTCACTTCAGGCTGCAAAGCAACAAAATGTGATTATTTTAAAGGGGCCTGATTCTTTTCTATGTGTGTGTATAATGTACATATTTAAATGTACAGTGGGATCCACAAGTCTCGAAAAACCTGGATTCAAAACGTGGAAATAAGCAACGCTTTAAGATTTGGGACTCATAAAATGATGTAGAAATATTCATGATTCTGCTCTATTTCTAGTACAGTCTTAACTAGACATCACCGAGAGCGTGGATGATTCCATCAGATAACAAACACTAGAGTGGAACACTTGATCGAGCATCCAAAGACCTTCAAGGCGTTCAAAAACAAGGGAACATTTTCTACCAGACTGCCTCGTGTCTCCACCCTCGCTATGACATCAACCCACAATGCACCGCACTGTTTGCCGTGTGTTCGCCGTCTCCACGGCCACAGCGACGAGCGCGGCCCCTTTATGCAAACGAAACCGGAAGAGGACGTCATCTTTGGCCAATCTCAGCGCTCTAAAGTGACATAATGGAATTTTTAGGGATAGAAAACTTGCAAATGCGTACTGACGCCCATAGATAACACCTCTCGAGGGGAGAGACGACAATATCATAAAGCGATTCAAAATAAGCGAAGAATCAAGAATACGCAAGAAGATCATCTAAATGACTCGTTTGGACAGCAAACCCAGCTCAGCCCTCTGTCGGGTGTAGGATGGGAACACGCCGTACCCAGGCGAGGATTTCAGAGGAATATCGCGCAGTATGATGAAGAAAGACATGAGTTTGAACCTAAACGACCAGAACAGCTCCAACCTGAAGCCAGATTTGAGGGATGCCGAGGGGATTCTCAGTTCACCCGATTTAGGGCTCCTCAAGCTGGCTTCTCCGGAGCTGGAGAGGCTGATCATTCAAGCCAACGGGATGGTGACCACCACGCCGACCTCCCAGTTCGTCTACCCGAAGTCGGTGAGCGACGAGCAGGAGTTCGCGGAGGGCTTCGTCAAAGCCCTGGAGGACCTTCACAAGCAGAACCAGCTGAGCGGCGGCGCGTGCGTCCCTCCGACGCTCAACAGACTCGCCAGCAGCACCGCGCTCGCCTTGCCCACGGATCTGCCCGTGTATACGAACTTGAGCGCGTACGGGAGTACCACGGTGAACTATTCCACGGACACCATTCCGTTCCCTCCGCCGTCGCCGCCGGCGCTAAGAGACGAGCCGCAGACCGTGCCGGACATGCAGAGCTTCGGCGACAGTCCTCCGCTCTCCCCCATCGACATGGACACGCAGGAGCGCATCAAGGCCGAGAGGAAGAAGCTGCGCAACCGCATCGCCGCCACCAAATGCCGCAAGAGGAAACTGGAGCGGATATCCCGTCTGGAAGACAAAGTGAAAAACCTGAAGAGCCAGAACACGGAGCTCGCGTCCACGGCGAGCGTGCTGAGAGAGCAAGTGGCGCAGCTAAAGCAGAGAGTGATGAACCACGTCAGTAACGGGTGCCAGTTGCTGCCTAACCAAGTTCAAGCTTATTAGAGGACATTCTGTCGGTCTTTATCTATCAGTGTTTGGGTGGTTGACAAACAACATGCTCTGGTTTGGTTAAACGTCACATTTCCACAGCAGTGCACGAGATGTTGTGTAGGCTATAGCGCGGCCTAAAATATTAAGGAAGCACAATATTTTATTAAACTAGTCTACTTCCGCGAGAAGATATAGTCCCTGACTTGACGGAACGTCGCTATGCTAACGCGCGCAGTGATACGCCGAACGCTGTTTCGCATCATAGCGAAAGACTGGAACTATATTTCTTATTTGTGGTTAAATATTATATGTTTGATTGGATAAGCAGCGTTCCTAACATTTTCCTAAAACGTCCAAATATTAGTCCGCCTGTACGTGTGACAGCTGTCAGTCTGTGCGTTCGATTCTGTTTTGGTTTCGTTTAGAACTATTTTCGTTGCTTTTATTATAATAATGGATTTTTTTAATTATTAAATAATGATATTAAGTACCATCAACATTGCTATGCAGCACAACTAGCAATCGGTGATGAGGTGAAAGCTTTTTCGCGTTCATTCAGGACCGGAACTATGTCTGTTTTATGTCATCTATTATTATTTTTTTATAATGTGACAAAAAGCGTTCGTAAAGTTTCCTAAAACATCACTGGAAAGCTCTCTCTTTGTATCAGTCCGCTGTGTGTTGCTTGGCAACACGATCGTGCTTCGGTTTCTTTAGGAACTATTTTCGTTGGCAGTGCTTTTATTTTAATATTTTAGTTAAATTATTATATTACTTGCAATCATTCCGATAGAAAATACAGTCCTTGACTTGACTAAATGTTGCTATGCAACAAAAATAAAGTTTCTGATATGCTAAAAGGCGTTTTGCGTTATAGTTGTTTCTTGTATTTTAGCACTACTGGAACGCTGCATTGACCAATCATCATGCATTATATATATATATATATATATATTTTTTTTTAAATAATTTTGACTGACTATATAATGTCAGTTACTCAATATGAATGGCTGTATAAAAGCAATATCACATTGCATATCATATTGCTTAAATACACGTACGAGTGCATCGAAACCCCCAGTGATAGTTATGAAGTGTATTAAAACTGTAATGATTCATATCCATGATGCCAGTCAGCTGTCTGTGTGCTGAAACATTATTCTGAGCTCGACATGTCAAGTCAACGACCCATTCACTGATGCAGAAAGGTCACAGACTGAATGGATCTCACCCTTCCAGTGGCCGTTCGTTCTGGTTGGACTGTTGAAATGGACACTACAGGTGCTGATGTATTATAGGTTTACAATATTTTGTAGCAAATGGACTCTGTGCTACATGGTTTGATCTCATGAGAGAAGCAGCTGTATTTTTGCATGCTCTGGACAAGCTCCAAACGAGTGCATCCAAACACCACAAAGATGTCATCCATGTATGCTTCATGTCTAAGGCCTTATTAATCACAGACCGTATCGATTTTATACACAACTACTCACACAATGTCTTATTTTATGCTCTTTTGGATTTATGTGTCATGATGTAAATGTAAACATTTCACCTGTCACATGTCCTGTACTGCCTTGTGTGTACATTAATGTCATTAAACCTGTTCAGTTCACTTGTAAAATTATATATTTGTGGCATTTTATTCCTATTTGTTAATGCATACATGTATACACCTTGAATATTTGTATAAAATGCAGTGAGTGAATGGGTGCCGTCAGAATGAGAGCTGATAAAAACATCACAATTATCCACAAGTAATCCACAGCACTCCAGTCCATCAGTTAACGTCTCGTGAAGCCAAAAGCTGCATTTTGAACGAAATAAATCCATCATTAAGACATTTTTAACTGCAAACCCTTGCTTCTGACTAAAATACAAAGAAACAAACTCATCTACATCTACAATTCAGCAAATTTTCATTTTTGGGTGATCTATTCCTTTAACACTACTGTCTGTCACTGTGGAATAGAAACAGCGCCATCTAGTGGTTTAATTTGGCATAGTACAACAACTACTCGAGTATACAGTAGCACCAAATAAATGCATGAAACGGAATAAGAAGAATCACAATATGTGCATTTTCATTACAAAGCACAACTCACAATCAGCGTTTTTATTTCAAATTATTTGTCTTTGTTCAGCTCAATTAAGGTCACAATCTCAAGTACATTACACCATGCTATTTTAATGTGCATTAATGTTGATAAAATAATTACCAAGCATAATACAAGAGGTTGCATGAATCAAATGAGCAGAAGCCTTTAGATTAAAACATCTTTAAAATAATGAAAATCCAGTCCGATTTGACTGACAAAGCATTTGAGTGGTAATAAATGAGGGGGAAAAAATCACACACACACACACACACACACACTCACACTCACACTCACACAGACACAGACACAGACACAGACACAGACACAGACACAGACACAGACACAGACACAGACACAGACACAGACACAGACACAGACACAGACACAGACACAGACACAGACACAGACACAGACACAGACACAGACACACTCACACTCACACTCACACTCACACTCACACACACACACACACACACACACACACACACACACACACACACACACACACACACACACACACAGACACTCA
>NW_015549681.1:31450-34405 GCF_001515605.1 Sinocyclocheilus anshuiensis | reverse complement strand
ACACACTCACACACTCACACACACACACACACACACACACACACACACACACACACACAGATTATTGCAGTATGTTTTACAAGAAAATACTAATACTAATAATGAAATAAAAATACTAAACTTGACTTAAATACTAAAGTTTAATTCAACATGTTACTTGCTGTTTCTTTGTAATTATTTGACAAATTTATTGATACTAATATTTCACAATATTACTGTTTTTAGTGTATTTTTGATCAAATAAATGCAGCTTTGGTGAGCAGAAGAGACTAAAACATTAAACGTGCAGGGGTGAACAGGCTAAATAAAAGTGTAAGTTTTATTCAAATATGAGATATTTATCTTCCTCTAACCAGTTGAAAAATGATTGTGTGTGCAGTATGTTCTTTGTCCAGTAGGGAGAGACCAACACCATCATATTTGCTCTTCCTGCCTATAACATTGGTTTTATTCTCACATTGGAGGAGATTTCCAGCAAACACTGGACAGAGAACAGTAATAACAGACAGAAGCATTGACCGCAGGACCTGCTGTGATGAACGAACTCGATCGTCCAGAAATGGCAGCAGAAGCTTTTATGTTGTTTGTTATAATTTCTCATCTCATTCAGTCAGAGCAGTCTGTGCTGAACTGGTTCTGATGACAGCGGTCCTCGGGTCTGTCTGAACACCAGCCATACAAATCACTTAAATCAGGTCATGTGTCATTTCAACCAGAAACTGCTCGTTTTTATTTGTTTCCATGGCAATCTGTGTTTTTTGTCTGCATTCGGACGGGAACTTGTTGGTGTTTATTTGCCGCAGGCCTACAGTCAATGCATCCGAGCAAAACACAGGCATTCAGGATGTTCAGTGGATCTCCATCATCAGATTGTGTGTTTACTGCGGTTATTCTTGAAAAGGCCTCAAAACCAAAAACACAGACGAATTCATTTGAAACAATGGAATGACCCTCGCTAGACAATACAACGTTAAAGAATAGGAAACTACGTGCCAAAAATATAAACAAAGACTGACTAAAATGCTTACAGTATTTCACTGACGCGGTTGATATTTAATATTTCTTAACGATTTATAAAATGAAATAATGAAATAACATTTGACTTAAGTCAGTCAAAAGTCTTGACATCCTGAAGTTCTTTCTGGACTTTCAAAATGTATTTATTTTTAAACACTTTTACTTAAAATACAAAAATGAAATATATAACAAAAATAAAATAAAAATGACAACTTTTTTATTTAAAATGCAAAAATACATTTTAGAAAATAAAACAAACAGAAAGTAAAATAAAACGTTAAATAAAAAAATTAATAAAAAAATGACAACGAATTTTTTTAAATGCAAAAACAAACTATATAAAGTAAAATGCAAGAATAAAATCTATAAAATAAAATGCCAAAAAAGTTAACTAAAACAATTAAAAAATAAATGCAAAACTTAAATATTTAAAATTAAATAAAATGCAAAAATGTCATTAAATTAAAAGAAATCACAACTAATCACAACTTGGAAAAACAGGCAAATCTATTACATATTTCTTATTAGATATTAGAACTTTTGCGTTAAAATAATTTCCACACTAAATAAAACAATATCTGTACATTTGTCTGTTGTGGCCCTTTACTGGTAGCTATACATCACATAAATGTACCACATGAAAATTATGTTTTAAAATAACGTAAGGTTTGAAAGGATCAAGTGAGGTTTTTTTTTGTTTTGGTTAAATCAGACTAATTTTTGGTCTCTATTTCAGACAGTCTATTTCAGATCAAATAATAAATGCCATTTTCATGACGTCCTGCTCCTCTTACAGTCACTTCCAGTATTTCAGCAGCTTCTCTTATGAATCAGAGATTCCTTCCATCAGACACTGATCTAGATTAAGAGTGTCTCTCTAATGATGAATTGAGTGAGACAGTAAATTATATATTTACAAGGATCCCATTGTTTTTGCAGACAACCGTCTCGTGTCAGACCCAACAAACCGAATCCATCTGACAAAAACTCCATTCTCTCTTAAACTCAACTCCTGTGTACAGAATTGAATACTAACATACGGTTTTAAATGCTCAGTCCCGTTACCATCCCTGAAATAAGTTAGTTTGTAATTTAACTCCAATTATATAAACTTTTATTTGCATTTGCATTGTGGGAAACAGTATTCCACACACTGTAGTATTTATGTATAATGCATTATAAAAAATTCACAATGTATTTTGTAATGCATTATAGATTTTCTGAAATAATTGTAACCAAAGTTAAAATGCATTATAATATATGAAAATACATTTTTAGATCTGAAATTGGTTGTTTTGTGTTTTAATGTGCAGAGCATTATAAGGTGCATTACAGGGCATAATTAATGTATTAAAATACTTGCATTATGCATTATATAGGCTTCAACTGATATGCTAAAAGGCGTTTTGCGTTATAGCTGTTTCTTGTATTTTAGCACTACTGGAACGCTGCATTGACCAATCATCATGCATTATATATATAAACAAAAGTTTTAAATAAATAAATAATGCAAGTATTTATGCACAAGGAACACAATTATTATTGGTTTTATGCTTAAAAATAATATGCTCCATTAAATTGGAGCAAAAAAAAAAAAAAGCCTAGGATGCACTATGCAATTTTAATGAGGAAATGAAAATTAATCACTCAATTTGTCATGTTTCAATTTAAAAACATGAATTTAATTACATTACTCAAGAAAAAGTTATGGAGTTGCCATAATTGTTAATTTTTTTTTTCAATAATCTAAAATATGTGAGAAGGAAAAACATTACTGAAGACTGGAGGAATGATGCTGAAAATTCAGCTCTGATCACAGAAATAAATTAGTTTACATTATACTCACATAGAAAACAGTTATTTTACATCATAATAATATTTCACAATATTCAAATTTTTTCCTGTATTTTTGATCAAATAAATGCAGCCTTGATGGGC
>NW_015549681.1:7848-31343 GCF_001515605.1 Sinocyclocheilus anshuiensis | reverse complement strand
AATAATATTTCACAATATTACATTTTTTCCTGTATTTTTGATCAAATAAATGCAGCCTTGATGAGCATAAGAAACCCCATTAAAAAACATTAAAAATCATTCTGATCCCAAACTTTTGACTGGGATCTTTTGATTTTGAAATATATATGTATATATATATATATAAAACATTAATATTATTTATAATATTAATAGTATTAATGAATAATAATATAAAGATAATAGCATATATTTTAATATATAGAAAAATAAATGAATGAATGATAATATATATCACTCGTTTTATATATATATATATATATATATGTGTGTGTGTGTGTGTGTGTGTCTGTATACGCACACACACATCTTTGACTTCATGAATGAACAAATGAACAGAAAAAAATATCGACATGCCATAACATCACTCATCTCTTATTATTGTACCCAAAAGATGGTTTACATAGGAACATAATTCTGTGAAAATAACACTCAAGAAATCATAATGGCAGATCAAAAATAGCCACATACGCAGAACCAATTCTGAATACACAAAGAGAGTCTGACAAAAGCCTGGACATTAGTGCGGCTCTGATTCATTCTCATTCAGACCTCAAGGTGAAAGATTGGCCACAGCGACGTTTGCCGTAAGCATACATACATTATACATGCTCTCTTGTGTTGGGAAATGCTTTTATTTTAGCTAGAAAGGAAATATGACAGGAAAAAGCAGATTTTTGGATTAGAGTTTGATTATAGTTCAGTCATGCAGAAGATGCAAAGCTACATGACGCAAGAAAAGCCTTCAGGGAAACCTTTTAGATTTAGACCCAAAATGCACACGCCGTTGCTTCCCAAACACAAACAGACACACAACCTTGTATTTATAAACTCCTGGGAAGATTAAAAAAATGATCCTTATTAATAAAAGCTCACTTTAGTTTCCATACAATCAGAGAAAATACACCTTTTGGTATTTTAGGATTAGAAAAGTCATCTTTCCAAACTCACATACGGTTTATATGAACTTTAGCAGACAGAGAGAGCGGATGGTGATGCTTCAGAAAGGATAAAAAGCCTGTGACAGTAGCTGTCAAAATGCATTCGATTCAAAACCAATGACATTAGATGTCAAAATGATAAATAGTGAGCTTAAATTTGGGTTTGTTCCTCACACAAAGCAATCATATGACTTCTGATGACTACTATGGACTATTAAATGATGAAACTTTAATGGTGTCTTCACACCCTTGACACTTTTGTAGTACAGAAAAAGAACATTATGAAGAACATTTTGCTAATTTTCTGATTTTTTGTTCAACATGAGAAAGAAAATCACAAGTGTTTGGAACAAAATGAGGGTGAATAATGAAACAGGGTTATTATAGTTAACAAAAACTAAAACTAGACTTAAACTAAACTTACTGTTTCCAAACCAATGTCAGCAAAATGTTATATTTAAAGAAATACATATAATATTTCATTTATTAAAGTTAACTAAAACTAATTCTAAAACCATTTTAAAACATTTTTGTTACTTACTAAATAATAAAATAAATGATAACTAAAACTAGAACTAAAACTAAAAGAAAAACTAAGTGTCCCCAACCCAACATCAGTAAAATGTTATATTTAATAAAAAAAAATGCATTTAATATTTAATTTATTATAGTTAACTAAAACTAATTATGAAACCCATTAAAACATGTTTGTTACTTATAAAACAATAAATTAAATGTTAACTGAAATAAAATATATAAAAAAAAACTAAACGTATTTTAATTTGAGCTAGTTGCCAAAGCAACATTTCTCATTTTTATTTAGTTTAACTTGATGCACTAAAATAACTGAAACTAAAACTGAAATTAAAATGAATAAAAACGATATATTTAAAAATATTTGTAAAAAACGATTAAAAAAAACGTAAGAAAATAACTAAATTTTAACAAAACTTAAAATGAAAACAGATCATTCAAAAATAAAAACGAATTAAAATATTAACCAATATAATAAAAACTAAATGAATATCTCAATATACTAAAATATTACTATAATGAAAAAAAAAACTTTTTGGGTGCGTTGTTTTTTTAAGATGTTATTTGCCCCTTTATAAGTCTTTTTTATAAGAGATTTTTTCAAGTTATGTTATTTTTTTGGATATTTTTTGGAAATTTTACCCACACAATAATTGTGAAAGCTGCCCACAAACACAAACACAAACACAAACACACACACACACACACACACACACACACATGTTGTGTTTCCATGTTTTATGGGGACATTCCATAGGCATAATGGTTTTTATACTGTACAAACTGTATGTGCTATTGCCCTACACCAACCCTACCCCTAAACCTACCCCTTACAGGAAACTTTGTGCATTTTTACTTTCTCAAAAAACTAATTCTGACACACACACACACACACACACTCACACACACACACACACACACACACACACACACACACACACAAATCTGTCAGGTCTGATATGTGTTTCTACAATCACCCTGAGTTCCCTACAGGGCTCTTAAAGCAATGTGCACAGGATTCCTATCAGAATTCAACCTCGGACACCATTTAAAATGATCGTAATGGGATCAAATGAGATCCTGCTGCCTGAAGGATTTTTTTCATCTTCGAGTCCTATCGGATGTTGTACTTTATCGGATCTGTTGTACAGTATTGGAAACATGTCCTGCTACTCGACAGTTGAAATAAATCATGTAGAGTTGAAAGAGCTGCTTTCAAAATGCATTCTGATCCTACAACAGATTTCATGATAGCTTTAGTTTTGGGTTATGCTGGAAATTCCTATAAGTTTTGTAAAAAATGATGATTAAATTCCAATAGGAGACCTGTGCACATTTTGACTGGGGCTTGTAGTGATTCTGATTGATTTTTCACATCATTTTATAGTGATCTTTTTCAAGTTTAGACAATGATCGTGACACAGTCCAGGAATGTGAATAAATGCTGACGCGCAACAATCGGATTAATCTCTGTGCCTTTCACAGTTTATTGACTCCAAACCAGTGTCAGCAAAAATGGAATCTGCTCATATCTGAGGAGAACTAATATCTCAAGACGACCAGAGGAAAATCTAATTTCTCAGATCTGATGCTGTCGTTTCATTACTCAGGAGATGTCGAGTTCACATTTCATTTTCTTAACTTGTCTTCAGATGTTTCTCCTTTTTAAAAAATTAACGTGGAGAGCAGGTCAGATCATTTGGATGAGTTACACACTGATGTTTAATACTTATTATACGTTTTTTTCAGATCGCTAACCTTAAATATGAACAATAGTAATAATGATTCTTGACATAGGGAACACCACTTACAATTTACACTTAAATTGTATGATTGTATATATATTCAAGTTATATTCCAATATATATATACATATATATATATATATATATATATATATATATATATACATGCATACATACACACACACACAAGGGAATTTTGCTAGTAAAAAAAAAAATAGAAAGTCTATAAACTATGCAGAGTGATGTGCATACAACAAGTGTTATTTTAGTATCATTGAGATACTATTATTGTTTTTATTAATCTTTTTAAAGTTTTTATTTTTATATAATTTTAATATATAAATGATATTATTATATATATTATATTTTATATGTATTTTTAAATGTTAATTTATAATTTTAATTTTAAAATTTTATTAATTTGGTTGTGAATTTTGTCATTTGAGTTTTTTATTTTTATTTTAGTATATCAGGTTGAAATTAAGAAAATAAAAAAATAAATAAAAATAAATGAAAATCTATCTGAAATAAAATAAATTATAAATCAGTATATTTTATTTCAGTTGAGTTAACATTAATTTTATTTAAAGTAACAATTTTTTTTAATGGGTTTAGATAAAAATAATAACCCACACTCAACTTGTCACAAGACACAAATCCTAACAATCAAACATCAATGCATTTGGTTGTGTGCATCTCAGCATAGTTTGAGATCTCTCTTAAACCTCTAGAAGAGACACGTGTGAAATCACATCTGAGAAGCAGGAGACGTCGAACAAAGTCTCTGTTTTCTCTCAGTTGCTGCCTGTGAGAATGACCATTATAAAGGAGGTGTCATCTTCAGAGGAAAAACTGAAACCGAAAGTGTTTACTTCCAAATAAACAAGGATAATTTCGCAATATGTGAGCACTCTATAAACAGTGTGCGGTGTGTTGTTCATTAAACGTGTCACAAGACGTGAATCATGACAAACAGTGCCAGTATCTCAGATGACTAACATAAACAAACGGGACGGTAAGCGCGCACTCATTTCTCCAACTCACGTGGGCTTGTGGGAATCAAGTTATGCTGAAAATCCCCTTTTCTGGGGCCGAGCGTCTCTCTCTCTCTCTCTCGATCCCCTCCCCACCGCTCTCTCTCTCGATTTCTGGCTCATGTTAGATCCTGTCTGCTTCAGCAACATCCGAAACCCCACCTCCTCCTGTCTCTCTCCCTCCCTCTCTCCACCTCGTCTCAGGCGGCGTGGAATCCTGGCTGTGTTTAATTGCAGAGTGGTAAGATCTGAGGGAAAGATCGGGAGCTGCTGTGTCTGTCAACGCTTTACGAGCCCCAACCCCGGGAGAGAGAGACAGGGAAGGTGTAGGAAGGAAGTGTTTGGAGTTTGGGAACGGGTGAGTTGGGGAATTTGTACGCAGTGGGGAGGTGAAGAAAGAGGTGAAACGCTGAAGTAAGACTTCAGAGTTGGAGGGAAAAAAAGAGGGAGGGAAAGAAAAGAGGCCCACCGTTGGAGAAAGGGCAACAAGAGGGAAAAGTGGGAAAACAAGAATAAGTTAGAAAAAGGAGGAAGGAAGGAAGGAAGGAAGGAAGGAAGGAAGGGGGAGGTGAGCGAAAAGTTAGAGGGAGCGAGAGAGACAGTCAAACGCAGTGAACGAGAGGAGACGCAGATGAGAAAAACAGACGTTGTGGATGGCCTGGGTGGAGAGAGAACCAGTTGTTTTCTAAGTCGCCTTCTGGACTGGAATGCACTCGGAGAATTTGAGATTCCCGACGCCTTACTGCCAACTTTGCTTGCGACACGCGCTGGGCCCCGCCGACGGATCATGTCTGCGTATGGAGTCCAGCGTAGCCCCGTTCCCGAAGGAGTTGGGTATGGAGCGAGTGGAGAGGACTGGAGCATCTCCGGTTTACGCCGAGGAGATCCGGCATCCGTGCTACAGGTGGGACTCGCCGTGCGTTCGGGAGATCCGGCGGGAGTGCGGATGCGTCCAGCGGTGGTATTACCCGGAGCTGTTGCATCCCTTCAACGGCGACCATGTTTTGAAGGTCAGAGGGCAGCGGTGCTACTCATCCTACATCCAGGAGTGGGACAACGTTCATCAGCCTGAATACAACGGACATTGCGAGAGGAGACGGGTGTCATTCCGGCATCACGAGGAGCGACCCGAGACTGGCAGACAATCACACTGTAACGGGCCGAGCTCTGGACACGGGGGTTTTTTCCCAACCGAGGTGCCCTCCAGCAAGTTGGGATGCTCCAGGGCACTCGGGAACGGGCTGCAGGTGAACGGACCGCAGCGGGAAGTAAGGACGTCTCGGGGGGACGCAGGTCTGGAGAAACATGGCAAGCAGAGGAAGAGCCAGGGAACAGTACGGGAACAGATCAAAAAAGTGGTCACAGAGCTCGAGGAAGTGCTGGGTGGTCTCAAACAGGTCCAGTTGGAGATGAAAGAGGTGAGGATCGAATAATAAATAGAGGGAGTGATGTTAATTGTTTAATGAAAGATCAAAAATTAGGTCTTGAAAGTTTTAAAGGGATAGTCATGCCAAAACAAAAATTCTGTCATTATTTACTCATGAATGAATGAGGAAAGCACAGAAATTTGACTTTTTCTTAAAGGGATAGTTCATCCAAAAATGTAAAAATTCTGTCATCATTTACACATGAATTCATGAAGCAAACACAGAAATTTGACAATTTTTCTTAAAAGGATTATCTAGCCAAATATTAAAATTGTGTCACAATTTACTCAGGAATGCATAAAGAAAATTCAGAAATGTTATTTTTCTTAAAGGGATAGTTCACCCAAAAATAAAAAGTTGGTTACCAGTTACTCAAGAATGCATGAGGAAAACACATATTTTTTTCTTAAAGAAAGACATATTTCATCCTAAAATGAAAATTCTGTTATACTCTTGAATGCATAAAAAAAATAAAATTTGACTGTTTTTTTCTTAAAGGGATAGTTCAACTAAAAATGAAAATATGGTCGTCATTTACTCAGTCATTTATTCAGGTATTTACTCATGAGTGCATGAAAAATACTTTTCGTAAAAGCAGTTCACCCAACAATGAAACTTGTCATAATTTACTTATTAATGCATTATGAAAAATCACACATTGAACATTAATTTTTCCTTAAAGGAATACTTCATTCAATCAATAAAAAGTAAGTAAGTTGGTACCTAAACATCATTGGACCCCACTGACTGACATAATATATGCACAAAAAACTGAGACATTTCGCAGAATATCTTCTGTTTCACAGAAGTCATACTGGTTTGGAACAACAAATGGCCAAATGAAACGCTGTGAGTGACAGGCTACTATTTATGAGTTTTCTTCATGCATTCATATATAGTAAACATTCATATAACGAGATTTGTCACTGATTTGGGGTTCAGCATATTTGAAATGGGATTTTAATAAGCACAGAGACTGGATAAGATCAAAACTTCATTCTGTTTAGCCAGTGGAAATATAATATCTGTGTGTTCATAGCAAACATCTTTGTGATGAATCTATTCTGAAAACATCGTCTGAAATCCTTCAGAACCCAAAATACACATCTGCCAGAAATGCACTGACAATAATATTCAGATCTGGAAATATTCCATTGGAAGCTATATTGTGAAGAGGAATATTGTATTTTCTGGAAGGGAAGGGACCGGTCCTTAAGTCCATCACAAAGGCTTGTTAAAAGAGAACAGAATCTTAGTTAAAATCAATACCTAAAGATAGCTCAATATGTGCAGACTGACATTAGCAATAATGGACTGTGCAGGACGTAAGACATTAATTGAATTATTTAGATACGTTTCAATGGATGCATCAAGATTCCCATTAGATGTAAATGACTGCAGCAGGAAATAAAGTCAGTAGATTAATGCATCACAGTGAAGGTTAAAAGAAAGAAAGTTATTTTTCTGCTATATTAACCTGATGATGGACTGTGAGGATGTTTAGAACAAACTTTTCAGCGTTTAAATAGTTTCTGGTGTGTCAGTTTAATGTTCAGAGTCACTACCAGTCAGTCATTGGCAGTTTGACTTCTTAAGGTGATGCTTGACATGTCAACTTCTGACTCAGCCAATGGTGTGAGTTTAGGGGCAGGACTATGATTAATTATTGTCAGACAGCTTTAGGTAGAAGTGTCTGGGAAACCTGTTTGGAAACCAATCGCTGTATTTGTTAAGTCGTGCTGCTAGTGAAGGTTGCACAGTTTACCTTTAAGAAAAATGTTAAAATATAATAAAAAATGTAAATTAAAAAAATTATATATATTATATATATATATATAATAATAAAATAATAATTTAAAAAAGAAAATTCTGTTTTCATTTACCCACCATTATGTTGTTCTAAACCCATTTGACTTTCTTTTTTTTGTGGAACACAAAATGTTTTACAGAGTATTTATGCTGTTTTTTTCACAATTCATATTCATTCATTCAAATCATACTCGTTACTTACTGAAAATCTTCCTTCATGTTTAAAGAACAGGGGTTTCTTAAGGTTTGAAATATTATAATAATACTGTGCACCAAAAACTAAAATGATTTCATGGCTGGAAGCATGAAAACATACCTTAGTTTAGTTTCAGTTTTTCCAGTTATGTTAGTTTTTATTTTATTTCAGTTTACAAAAATGCTTCATTTAGTTTCAGTTAACTCAATATGATTGCAAAAATCATTGGTGACAAACATGGTGCGACACATCTGGATGCATCATGTTTGAATATGTGAATGGTAATGTGAATGCAGTGGCAGAAAGGAAGAATTCCAGTGAATTACGTTTACAAAAATTAGTGCATGACTCCTTTTTGGAGTTGACAACTTCTGGCATGAAAAAAAAGTGGTTTAAAGCATCTCCTTTAGTGTTCTGCAAAATGAATAAATAAATAAAAGTTTAGAATGACATGAAGGCATGTAAATAATAACAGAATTTGTATTTTTTTTTTCTGTCTGTGAAGATTGTCCAACAGATCGACATTCTAACGTCCAATATTGACCTTGGCGAAGACGAACCAATTCTATCCAATGGACTCTCCCAAGATGCCACCAAAAGCAGTCGAACTGGTGTTGTGGCATTGATGCACAATTCAAACGGCGAAGAGGACATGTCAACTTCCAATTCCTCTCTCGCACACAGCCCTGTCACTGTGGATTTAGTTCATATTAACAGTCCTTGGCCGATGAGAAACCGCACAAGCCCCTCCCCTCCTGAGCAACGATCCGTTACTGTTGAGGATAAAGGCAAACGAGTTGTGAAACAGAGCTCAGAGACTCAAAGGACGGCCAATGGAAACTGCCTACCGCATCGAACGGCAAGGAAAGGCCAACTGGAAAACCACAGACCCCCTGTAGCTCCAGTAGTGTGCACTAACTCAAATAAAACCCACCGGCCTCCACCTTACCCTCAGAACGGACAGGTGAAGATGAGGACCCCTCCCTATCCTGGAAAACATAAGACGCTCTCCTCCACCATAGTGTAAGGACACCAAACACAGAAACCCAATCATCAGCAAAGAGGAAAACACGCACAAACACATCACACATATACTCACAGATACATTGCACACATGCTTAATCGATTACCAAGTAACTCGTCCAAATGTTTCTTGGTGACACAACTCAGGGTAAGTGGACACTACACGTCCTTAGATGAATGGTCAGCATGTGCTCGCTGTGTTTATGTTCATGCATGTGTGTATCTGCACTTCTAATCTCAAATTATCAGTTATTTATACGCTACCGTTCAAAGTTTGGGGGAAGATTTTTAATGTTTTTGAAAGAAGTCTCTTCTGCTCACCAAGGCTGCATATATTTGATTACAACTACAGTAAAAACAGTAAAATTTAGAAATATTATTACAATTTAAAATAACAGTTTTCTATTTGAATAAATTGTAAAATGTAATTTATTCTTGTGATGCAAAGCTGAATTTTCAGCATCATTTCTCCAGTCTTCAGTGTAACATGATCCTTCAGAAATCATTCTAATACGCTGATTTGCTGATCGAGAAACATTTCCGATTATTATCAATGTTGAAAACAGTTGTGCTGCCGAATATTTTTGAGGGTTTTTATATTTTGTGACATTATAAATGCCTTTACTGTCACTTTTGATCAATTTAATGAATCCTTGCTAAATAAAAGTATTAATTTCTTTACAAAAAATTGTACTGACCCCAAACTTTTCCACAGTAGTGCATTAGTTGTTTCTCCTAGATTATAATGAGATTAAATAGAGAGCAAATGGAAATGGAATGAAGCTTTTCAGTTTCTTTTGAGAAAGCTTGCTTCTCCTAAACAGTTTTAGAAGAACATCTCAACAATGTCTCAAATCGTGCTCATATTTGCAAAGATATCTAAGTCAAAGATATCCTAAAATCTTTTTAGCATCTCAAAGAGATATCAATATGATAATTTCTCCTTAAATTCTCCCAATACCAATTTATCTGAGCTGCTATTAACATTTATTACACGGCTCTGTGGAATACTTGATTCTGATTGGTCAGTCGTGACATTACGAGGTGTTTTATCCCTCAATAACAACCGGTAAAAACTAATAACACAGGCTCATCTGGGTAACTCAAGTCGGCGCTGTACTCTTGCCAGGAGTTCTTGGTGGAAGCTTTGCGTTTGTTTAGCTATTAAAATATTAAAACTTGATTTAAAATTGTATATAATTATTTAATTATGTCATCCTGGTATCGCGGACTCGCTCTCTCGTTTCATACAAATGCAGCTGCTGCCATTCTGCGATGATAGTTTTGTACGCTGTAATGGATTATAAGATAACTAACAAACTGGTAAGATTTTAAAACATTTTCGTCTTAAATCTTTTATCGCCATAATTATTTATGTGGTGAAATGTTGTGTAACTGCACCGTATCCCTTAAATGTCCATCTAGTTTGAACTTGCCGCTTGCTCGCAACTGCTGTGTTCATGGAAGCTTCAAATATTTCAACTCAAATCAATATTTCGTGTCTAATTATTTACTTATGTGGCAAGTAGCTGTGTAATAAGCGGGATAATGTACATCCAGCCGGTTGTTATCGCTGAATAACCCCCGTCAGGGTGATACAAGACCCCTCCGCTTAGTGTCGTGATCACCCTGTCGGGAGTTATTCTGCGATAACAACCGGTTGGATGTACATTATCCCCTACTATTTTTATACATGCTGTCAACAATTATCTAATTAATTTCAAATTCATATCAGGAGAAACATCTGAGATGACTCTGAGCTTTAAAAGAGCAACTTCCAATGGGTTTATTTCCCAAAACAAGTGCTGAAACATGTGCCACATCCATGTGCCTTTCAGGAACAAAACTCACTCTCTATTACAACAGGCACTATAACCATGTGTTTTTTCTTAGTTATTATTTCCCAGAAAAGAAAAGCATGGTGGGGTCTACCGGCATTGAATAATCTCCTAGTGACACAAGAAATAGAGACCGAGACATTTGTGATGAAGACAGTCTACACAATGACTCAGTGTTAACAAGGCTAACTATGCGTCATGCAAGATGTCTTCCATCTGTTTCCCAGGCTAACAGAGAGTCAATACACTGAACTTGTTTCCTCAGATTACGGCGAGCTTTGTTGTTCGCCCTGCAGGCAGAGGAATGGTGTTGAACGCTGTGCGATTCAAAAGCCGATCCTGCATGGCATTATCTCAGATCTGAGGCCGAACATGACTTTGGGACAGCTGTGCAGCTCCGTGTTGCTTTATCACACAAGAATTCAGGATACAATCAGGAACGTTTGATAAACATTCTATAAATGAAACTTCTGTCCATGGTTGATTATATCGGGTCTCCTTTGGTTATTGTTGAGGCACGTTAAAAGTTCAAACACGCAACTTCAAGGCTGGGATTTCTTGGAAAATCACCTTACGCTGCTGTAGACTAAATGCAGATAATATTATGATGTCCATCAATTAAATTATCTAGATTTATACGTGTCCTTAAAGGGATAGTTCACCCAAAAATGAAAATGTGATATTTATCTGCTTACACCCAGGGCATCCAAGATGTAGGTGACTTTGTTTCTTCAGTAGAACACAAACGAAGATTTTTAACTCAAACCGTTGCAGTCTGTCAGTCTTATAATGGAAGTGAATGGGAATCACGGCTTTGAGAGTCAACAAAACATACACAAACAAAACCAAATTAAACCCTGCGGCTCATGACGATACATTGATGTGTAAAGACACGAAACGATGCCTTCTGTGCAAGTCTGTGCAAGAAACAGAATAATAGGCGGTAATGCACTTATAAGTCTGCGATCCGCTGTAAAGCAAGAAGAAGAAGAAGACGCGTCAGGCGCCGACTGTTGAGGACGCGCTCAGGACAGTTCAGACATTGCAGTGCATCAGAGTTAAAAAACGATATAAATACTGTTCAGTTTCTTGCACAGACAGATCGTTTCGTGTCTTTACACATCAATGTATCGTCACGAGCCGCAGGGTTTAATTTGGTTTTGTTTGTGTATGTTTTGTTGACTCTCAAAGCCGTGATTCCCATTCACTTCCATTATATGACTGACAGACTGCAACGGTTTGAGTTAAAAATCTTCGTTTGTGTTCTACTGAAGAAACAAAGTCACCTACATCTTGGATGCCCTGGGGGTAAGCAGATAAACATCACATTTTCATTTTTAGGTGAACTATCCCTTTAAGAAAACTTGAGAGATGCTTGTCTGTGCAAAACCAGCAGTTGCCAGGGCATTGTTTTGTGTTTGCTAGGGTGTTTTCTGGGTGGATGGTTACAGGTTTAAAATGGTCCACCTACAAGTCTCTGTGATATTATCATCATCCCTAAATATGCAACCTAGTCTCATTGGAAAAAGATACCTATCCAATTCACTGCAGTTTCCAGCTGAAATTAACACTAGTGGCAATAAAACACTAACAACATTTATGCCTTTTTGCGTAAACGATCCATTACAGGGGCAGATTTTCAATGAATAAAGACTTATTTTTGTGCAGTTTCTAATATAAAATAATGTTATGAGCTCAAAACACTTTTGACGGTGCATGGTTTGTAAACAAATACATTTTGATGTTGCATCAAATAATCAGCGTATATCTTTTCTGTTTAAACTTGCTCCATAGCTCACCTGGTACAATATTGCACTTGCGATGTGAAGCACTCGGGTACGAGTAACAAGAAAAGCTCAAAGACTTGTAAAGGCAAGCTAAAATTCCATGCAAATGCATTTTTAATCACACTTTTGCTTTTGTTAAATCTATTGGTTAGGATTTAATATAAGGTTTAGTTTAGGTTGTACGTTATTTTCAAATGCGATACAGCATTGACCTAGCATCACTCACCGGAAACTTCATTTACGTACAACAAACAATACAATAAAAAATTGCCAGAATGTTCATGTGTTTTGGAGAAAGCTGAATGCACTTTTGGTGCCACTCACTGGACATTTCACTTTGAATGTGTCACGAAATATGCAAGAAGCATCGTAATAGATCCATTTTGCAGGCATGTTTTCCCAGTGAGCTTAGGTTGGAAATATGCATCGCTCACATCGGTCCTTCAATGTAAGTCTAGCTGATTTTTTCGCCATTTTATCAGGTGAAAATCATATTTCTAATCAATTAAGCAACAGCACACAACAAGAAGACACAAGATTTTGATGTCTGGAGCATGCTCACATTGAGCTTTAATACTTCTGAAAAACCCCTGGCTTAGGTAGCACAACTAGTTAAACTAAGCCATTTAGCTGGGAGAGCTTGAATTTGACACTATTCCCTGACGTATTCGACTTTCCTCTGGGGATAAACTTAAAATGGCAGATGTGATCTTTGTGTGCGCGGTTGAGAACAAAAGGAACTGATTTCTGCCTGCCGGGGATGTGAAAGCAGTAGTTACGGTTTGCCAGTAGAGGGTCATTGTCCTCTAGTGGAGGGTATGCGTCTCTGCACCGTTGCTCTTTATAGTTTTCAGGTCGGCCCTTCAGTCTGGTTTTCATTAGAAACCACTTGGCTTAAGGCCTGACCGAATGAGGCAAGCTCGTACAATATTTGTGATGGTCAAATAAACACAGGCATTTTCAGACATCATTTATGATGACGGCCACCCACTAGCTGGGAGGGCAACAACAGCTGGGCTCAACACAAACCAGGAAGTAGGTGCATAACAGACAGCGTCACCCAAACACAGCGGATGTTTTCATAGACGTGTGTTTACAGAGAACGCCCACCGTTTGGTGCCTTCGCTCTGGCTACTCAGTGCCAGTTTGGGAAACCATGTCTTCATCGGCTGTAAAAAGAAGCCTAAAGAAGACCATTGTACTATTTACAAGTGCTTTACATTGAAATTCCGCTGACTATAGGAAAGAGAAATCCCTAATGAGATCTCTTTAGTACATCACTTTTTCTCCTAGACAGCAGTGAGATTAAATTGACAGCAAATGGAGAAACTTTTACTTAAAGGGACAGTTCACCTAAAAATTAGACTTCTGTCATGTCATTCCAAACCTGTTTGGCTTTCTTTATTCTGTGGAAAATAAAAGATGATTTATGATGATTTTGAAGAACATTTGGGTCCAAACAACATTGGACCCCACTGACTTTCAGTGTAAAAAACAAACACCAAAACATTTTTAAAAATCTTTTTTATGGCAGGAAAATGACAGAATTTTCATTTTTGGGTAATCTATCCCTTTAAGTCTCCTTATTTCTCATATGTTTCTCTTAAGAAAAAATTATGTTCTCAAGACATTAAGTCAGAGATCTCAATGTGAACTCAAACGTATCAAGTTCTCATCACTTTTATAGCTCTACATACAGCATTTACTCTTTATGACAACTATTCACTCATTGCTGTCTATTTTTTTCTAAGGAATTTTACGAGAAACGTGAGACAAAGTTGATACTTAAAATAAACCTTCCTGACAGCTCTATTAATTTAAAAACACCATTATATAGACTTTAAACCATCATAATTCTGCCCTGAACACAAGTATAACCTATTGTGTATTACTCAAATACAAGATAAATTAAATATTCAACTGGACCAGAGACATTAAAATTCAACTGCAACTATAATAAAGTCACATCAGCTTTAATACATTGTTTAAGCAAAAGCTATTTTAAGAACAATCATAAAATATAAATGTGCAGAAGACAGTTTTACTTTTGGGTAGGTGGATAATTACATCTGTCTGTGAGCGTTCAGACTTTGGCTTGAACCTTTTGGGGTGGCAGGCAATTTGGACAAATGAGGGATGGAGCAATCATACTGTATGACGGCATGAAGTTTGCTCACATTGCAGCTTATTCTGGCTACCAATTAAACGCCTCCGTAGACAGGAAGAGAACGTCTGAATGACACGTAAAATGACCAACCACAGTTTAAAAAAATGATTTTTTTTTTCTTTTAGGGGCGGGATTATCAGAAGAAGGTTGCACCACAATAATAGTCCAGAGTAAAATGTAAATAAATAAATAAATAATGGTACAGCATTCAGGTTGAAAGATCTATAAAAATGAAATCGTTTAAAAAAACATGCAATAATTGTGCAAAGATTAGGCTTACTTATTTTCAACCTGGAGCCAGACATTAACTTAAACATTAAAAAAAAAAATGTTTATATTGTTTCATCCAACGTAAGGTCTATATTTCCCAGAAAATACTAAGAATATAATATTAGAAAAAAATACAATCATATGTCTAGGAGAAATAATCAAGACATTTACGGATCTTATTATGATTGTGATTTATCTTTCCTGTGGCATGTACTTCAAAAAATGTCCCTCTGTTAATGATGATACCTAGAAGCTGATTTAAGAACCATACAGAAAAATGCCAAAATAGTTATTGTTTAGAAGGGATTCATGCTAAATCCCATATATTTTCATTTGCTTAAAAATATAACACCCTAGCAAGTTACCACACAGCAACGATCCGGAACAAAACCACATAGTAAAATAAAAGATGTTAAAATATGCTAAAGATGCTAAATCATCTGGCGTCATGATTCGATCAGAAATGAGACATATCGCTGTTTCTCAAATATATTAGAATTTTAATCAAAGCACAAACATGGTGTTTCGAGTGAAATATGTAGAGTATTTAATGGCTTACCTGTGTAAAGTGAACTTCAGATGTGATTCACATGATCTGATATGCTGAAGCAAGACTTTGGCTCAAGTCTTGTGCATGTATATTAAATAATGCGCTTATCCAAACGTTTTATTCAGGCCGTTATTTTGCACAAGTTGGCGGGAAATTTCAAATCCCTTGTTTTAGAGCTCTGGTTGATTGACAGGTGAGTAGACGGTGCTTCGCGATGCATCTGTGATTAATCTGACATAACACAAAACACATAACACAAAACATATTATTCCTCATTTTACATTCCACTTGTAATCAGGGGACATTGCATAAACTTAGCCTCTATGTTTAGTCAGTGTCTTAAAGGGGTCATATGATGCGATTTGAATTTTTCCTTTCTCTTTGGAGTGTTACAAGCTCTTGGTGCATAAAGAAGATCTGTAAAGTTGCAAAGACTAAAGTCTCAAATCCAAAGAGATATTCTTTATAAAAGTTAAGAGTCAGCCACACCTACCTAAAACGGCTCGTTCTAACACGCCCCCACATACCTACGTCACTATGTGGGAAGATTTGCATAACGCCGCCCAAATGTTCACGCAAAGAAAGAAGGCGTAACTTTTATTCTGGCTGTAGTATTGTTGCTGCCGCCATGTTGTGAATGCGCTGTGTGATTCGTTGTGAAAGCGAAACTACTTTGTTTGGTCTTCCAAAAGAGGATGATATCCGCTTCATCATGCCTGGAGCTGATCCGTGCTGGTCGCTGAGGAAATACTACAACTTTGCGCTGTGGATCGCCGGATCGGCTTTCACCGTGGACGAAGCGGAGTCCAGCCCGGGGTCGTCACATGTGGTTGCAGCAAGCCCTCCGGACGCTCCTTCGTCGAATCCACCGCCTCTGCTCACTCAGCCGGCCGGCCGTTCCTCACTTTATCCCCCGGTCTCTGCTCACTCTATAGGCCGCCGTGTGTGAGGTACGCTGGAGGTATTCGGCCAATCCCAACGCACTGGATAGCTGGCCAATCACAGCACACCTTGCTTTTTTAGAACGATGAGCTTTGTAAAAATCGACACGTTTCAGAAAGGCGGGGCATAGAGGAGAAACAATAATGTACAGTATGTGGAAAATAATGTGTTTTTTGAACCTTAAACCGCATAAACACATTTCATTACACCAAATACACAAAATAATGTTCTTTTTAGCAGCATCATATGACCCCTTTAAGTACAAGTTTGACCAGCTAGCAGTTAGCCAAAGGGTAATCAGTTTTATTTTTACTTTTTATTTATTTTTAAGCATAGACTAATCTACGCTTTTATGTAACTGAATAAAAAAAAAATATGACCAGTCTTAAAGAAAAAAATTAGCTGAATAACTTAAAACTAGTCTGCAACCGGCCCCAGTTCACGATTCGGTTCGATTTATGTAAGAAAAATCATGCTAGGAACCAAAAGACTATGGAACACCCAAGACGTGTCATTCGTATAGTTCTGAATGGGGGAAAATGCAACGCTCAAGAAAGCCCCGCCTTCTAAGTAAAAGAGCCAATCGCTAATCGGTAAAGTCAGCTCGTCACAGCAGTTGCCGTTAGAAGTCCCGGTTGCTATAGAAACACTCAGCGCTCTGAGACATTCCCTTAAGACTGCGCATGCGCACTGCCTGGTCTAGCTGAAAAATACACTTTTTAAACGCTATTAGAACATAAGAAACAACATTTATGAGACAGTTGTTGTCAGATTTCATTGGTGATTTAACATATGAAATTTAATCATGAGCTTAGCGAACAGTTTTGGAGAATTTGATAGCAACATTTGAAAAAAATCCAAGTTATGCAAAACTGCCATTATAATCACTGAAACTGCGAAATTAATCTCTTATTTACATAGTATTTGCACTTCGTGGTTTATCGTTGTTTATCAGCACAGAGAATTCAGTTAACGCGCGCACTCAACAAAACTCCGGCATTTTCAGCGCTGACTAACCTAAACGCATCTGATTGGCCATTGCATTCATAAACTCATCAGAAACATGTGTGATTGGTTAGAAGGCTTGACGCTGCAAAAACAAAGCATAAAAAAACAATCTGGTAGCGTGTGCAGATATAAATGTAATTCTGCGAATTGATCATTTTCACATTTCATTTGAACTGCGACAGCCATATATTTAGATTAATGATGGAGGGGCAATTTTTGCCCCTTTATCTTGAATTTGTGGTGCATTTTCTTCATTTTGGTGGCATTTTTGCCACAAGCCCTCCTTAATTTCTGACCCTGTGATTGTAACATCGGTAATTATTATTCCGTAAACTGAATAGTTGTGTAGCTTATGTCCACACCAGAGTGCATACAGCCAGTCTTAGTTGCTTCATATATTAAAAGTGTTTCCAATCAACAGCCTGACATCTACACTAGAGTCACCATAAAGACAGCACACTACTGCATTAGGAAACTCATGTCCAATCAGATCTGCTGTCCTCAACACCGAGCCAAGCTGAGCCTATAAATTACAGTAATAAATCACCCTGATAAGCCAGAACAATCTTGGCATTAGAAAACTAGAGGCTAAATTGCATTACATTATTTTAGCACATAATGTGAGCCAGTCAGGTTTGTAAAAGCAACAGCTATGCCAAGGACAAGTCAGAGGTAGAGAAGCACCTAGTGTCGTATCGTCATGCTCATCTTCTGTAATTATTGCTGATTAGGTCTTTTTAAATGTTTGTCGGTGGCTTTTCTTTTCTCTGATCTGGGCTCTGCTCCAGCGCTTGCTTATAAGCATCGATCAACACGCTTTGAAAGGGACATTTGTCTAATGAAGATGCCTGTGGCTTGTGACCCTGTCTGTGATGGGCGAGACATGAGAGTGCACTATGTAATGAAAGTCTTTTTATTACACAGGGACTGATGCCACGGAGGATGGAGAATCCCGGACCGAGGGGCAGTGACTATATTTCCCAAGGAAAACTCCAGAAACATCTCAAACCCCTTTTTCTCTCTCACACCCATGCGAAAAAAAGCTAGTTTGGACCAACTTAAAGTCTCCATGAAATGGCATTCACAGCTCAATTTACTTTCATAGTCTGATGTATTTCTTATTGAAACTCAGTGAGGAAACGTGTGAGTCATGTGGTTGGAGGGGCTGGGTCACAAAGCAAGAGGGATTTGTGATGTCAGCTGAAAAGGAAAGTCGTTTCAGAGGCGGAGCAAGTTGTTACATTTTGTTGAAAGATTATGAAAACAAGCATTTTTTAAAAATAAGAATAATGTGCATCAAGGAATTTTAAACAAACAGAAACGTGTTTTAAGAAAGTAAATAGGGTCAATTTTTTTTTTTGCAAATATATGCATTTAAAATGTACGTTTTTTTTTTTTTCCCTCCAGGAAATCAGTCCAAAAATATGGACTATGCATAGACTAGACCAGTGGTTCTCAATTCCGGTCCGTAGCAACCACATAGCAGCATTCTAAAAAGCCACTCACGACATAAAACCCTAGCAACTGCATAACAACACCTTGGCAACTGCATAGCAACATTCTAAAAAGCCATGCACAACATAACACCTTAGCAACCGCATAGCAACACAATAGCAACATTTTAAAAAGCCACTCACAACATAACACCTTAGCAACCGCATAGCAACACCTTAGCAACTGCATAGCAACTTTCTAAAAAGCAATTCACAATATAACACCTTAGCAACTGCATAGCAACATTCTAAAAAGTCACTCACAGCACCTTAGCAACCGCATAGCAACACCTTAGCAACTGCATAGCAACTTTCTAAAAAGCAATTCACAACATAACACCTTAGCAACTGCATAGCAACATTCTAAAAAGTCACTCACAGCACCTTAGCAACCGCATAGCAACACCTTAGCAACTGCATAGCAACATTTTAAAAAAGCCACTCACAACATAACACCTTAGCAACTGCATAACAACATTCTAAAAAGCCACTCACAACATAACACCTTAGCAACTGCATAACAACATTCTAAAAAGCCACTCACAACATAACACCTTAGCAACTGCATAACAACATTCTAAAAAGCCACTCACAACATAACACCTTAGCAACTGCATAACAACATTCTAAAAAGCCACTCACAACATAACACCTTAGCAACTGCATAACAACATTCTAAAAAGCCACTCACAACATAACACCTTAGCAACTGCATAACAACATTCTAAAAAGCCACTCACAACATAACACCTTAGCAACTGCATAACAACATTCTAAAAAGCCACTCACAACATAACACCTTAGCAACTGCATAACAACATTCTAAAAAGCCACTCACAACATAACACCTTAGCAACTGCATAACAACATTCTAAAAAGCCACTCACAACATAACACCTTAGCAACTGCATAACAACATTCTAAAAAGCCACTCACAACATAACACCTTAGCAACTGCATAACAACATTCTAAAAAGCCACTCACAACATAACACCTTAGCAACTGCATAACAACATTCTAAAAAGCCACTCACAACATAACACCTTAGCAACTGCATAACAACATTCTAAAAAGCCACTCACAACATAACACCTTAGCAACTGCATAACAACATTCTAAAAAGCCACTCACAACATAACACCTTAGCAACTGCATAACAACATTCTAAAAAGCCACTCACAACATAACACCTTAGCAACTGCATAGCAACATTCTAAAAAGCCACTCACAGCACCTCAGCAACTGTATAGCAACACCTTAGTAACTGCATAGCAACATTTTTATAAAGCCACTCACAACATAACACCTTAGCAACTGCATAGCAACATTCTAAAAAGCCACTCACAGCACATCAGCAACTGTATAGCAACATTCTAAAAAGCCACTCACAGCATAACACCTTAGCAACTGCATAGCAACATCTTTGCAACTGCATAGCAACATTCCAAAAAGCCACTCACAACACCTTAGCAACTGCAAAGCAATGTCCTAAAAGACACTCACAACACCTCAGAAAATACATTTAATTAAACAAACTGTCATTTAAAAGTGCTAAAGTGAGTGATAAATGTCTGTTGCGATATTTAATATGAAAATAAACAAAATTACTCATATTAATTTCCTCATTCAAATCTTTAGTAGGAAGTGACTGGAATTAATTTATTTTGAAAGCCTTTTCTTGGCTTTTGTCAACTAAGTGCAGTTTTGCATGGCTGTGACATAAACTAAAGACTATTGGGTATTTTAAAAAGGCACCAGTCTTTCATTATGTTCCGCCCCAACGTCCTGTTTCAATAGGAAATACATCAACACAGGAAAGAAATCTGAGCTCATCAAACCATTTCATGGGACTTTAACTGGTTTAGATGGACACAGTAGTTGTTTTTGAAGGTAGACCAGTGTATTATTGTGAAATATCCCAAAACATGCTGGTTATTTAGGCTGACTGAACTAGTTTAGCTGGTCAAGGGTCAGTTTTGGGGCATCTCTCTCTCTCTCAAGCTGCACTGTGTAAACCTTTTGGAACGAGCTGCCCTTCTTAACTAACCTGTGACCTGATATCTGTGTGTTTCTCCTTTAAAAGGAACACAACCAAGGAATAAGCTGCTTTAGGTTGGAAATTTACGACTTTATTACAGGGCCTTGAGCTCTCAATATGCAAACTATCGCCAGTGCTCATGTAGAGCTGAAAGACTGTGACTACCCAGCTAACAAAAATATGTTCTAAGAACGTTTTGCTAACCAGTGTTCGGTAAAGTTACTTTTAAAAGTAATGCATCACAATATTCCCTTACTCCATAAAAAGTAACTAATTTGATTACTTAGCTACTTTTTATGTAAAGTAATGCATTACGTTACTTTTTGTCACCTGGGCTGGGCTTGCTTATTTGATTTTTAATAACAGAAAACCCAAAAATGATATATATATATATATATATAGGCAACTGTAAGGGCCTTTTCGGGCCTTATTTGAAAAAGTAACTCAGATGTTTCATTGTAAATTTAAAATGTGTTACTTTCCTAGTTACTTGAAAAAATAATCTGATTACTTGTAATGCACCCCCAGCACTGTTGCTAACGTTCCCATTAAGTTATGAAAATCTTATTTCTGAATGTTCTCTGAACATTTTTTAACATTACTGGACAAACGTTTGTTCATAACCTTCCTTGTTAGCTGGGTAGACAATTGAAATGCCTAAAAAGAGGAAGTGTTTTCTGAATATTGTTATTATTTCTATTATTATTCAGACCAAAGATTAACATGATTTTTGTTCAGGGAGGCTGAAGGATCTAGAATTATGTTAAGCTAAAGCTAATAAACATTAACATTGCCTCAAAGGCAGCTCATAAAACCACTTCAAAGAGGTATACAGCTAATATCTGATAGTTTATACTTCTGGATTAATGTATAAGTGCAGTATTACAGCTGTGGACTGGAATTATTTAATCAGTATTTAAAGCCAGTATAAGCCATCTTTATAGACTGTTGCAATCATGTAGTGGCATTTTCACTCTGTGGCCCATAGAGGGCGCTTCAGACCACAGAACGGTGACGCCAATGACACGTGAATGTCTTATAAATGTGTACAGCTCACATGAAATAAAACATCAAGTGTTTAAATTAAATTCTCAGTGAGTTCTGATTTTATAAATAAAATGAATTTATAATTTCTAAACATTTCTGATTTTTGAAATATGAATGGTTTAATAGCCTATAATGATTTCTGAAGGATCATGTGACACTGAAGACTGGAGTAATGATGCTGAAAATTCAGCTTTGATCACAGCAATAAATTACATTTTACAATATATTACAATAGAAAACAGTTATTTTAAATTGTAATAATATTTCACAATATAACAGTTTTTGCTATATTTGTAATCAAATAATTGCAGCCTTGGTGAGCAGAAAAGACTTCTTTCAAAAACATGAAAAATTCTTACCGATCTAAAACTTTTGAACGGTATTCTAATACTATTTCCCTTTTCATTTTTTTTTTTTTTTTATAGCTGTATGGTTTGGGCCCTTTTTCCTAATGGCTTTCTCACATTCAGCATTTGTTCATGACAGTATTCCTCCAGTCTGACTAATATTTACATTATAATTTAGAGCTCTATATGGGACAGTATTGACAGCATCTGTGTCCCTGTTTATTTAAATCTTGTCTGAGAGTGTCCTCACTTCTCTCTGAGGGGCCTCTTCACATCCCAGCATGTGCCTTATGTCTTTTTATAACATTATTAAGAGATATATGCATCATAAAACAAAAATCAAACGCCTTTGTATGTCATTCAGCATCTGAAAGCCTATAAGAGAGAATGCTGGATCATATTTCATGCCAAAATTAAAGAAAATAAATTTTATTTCATTTTATATATATAATTTACTTTATAAACTTTTGATTTGGGGGTAAAATATGACCTGGACATGTTTTCATGTGATTCATTTTTTCATTATCATATACATTTTCCTAAGCCCTCATGCAAAACTGATTTAGAGCAGCATGTACTGACTAAAATGCTCATACATTTCATTGAATAAACAAAAACGGACAAGTTTGTCTAAATATGATAACTAAAATGTACATTTGAGTAAGACTAAGACTAAATTAAAAATGGCTGCCAAAATGAATACTGCTGTACGGTTAATTAATAATAATCTTATTACTAAAATGTCAAGTTTTCATTGACTAAAACTAGACTAAAATACTTTAGATTTTCTTGGACTAAAACTAGACTAAAATGTTGAGACTTTTACCCCCGGTTTCACAGATAAGGGTTAGTCCCAGACTAAAATGTAAGTCTGAGCTGTTTCAACTGAAAGAAACTTGCACTGACTGATCTTAAAATATATCAGTGCCTTTGTTTTGTCTCAAGATGCACACCAGAAATGTTTTTTTCTAAGGCACGTTTATAAAAAAATTACTTAAATGTCCTAATTGAACTATGGCCTAATCCTGGGTTAGTCTAAGCCCTGTCTGCGAAACCAGGTCTATATATTTTAATTTGCATTTTCATGAAAATTTTACAAATTCTCATAATTGTAATGCATAAAAAAAATCTAATTTGCCTTACTGTAATGCAATATATTTAAATAGTAAAAATATATTTAATTTGTGAAGTATTCACAGATCATGGTAGTATTTTTCTGCTGCCTTTAATTTATGCTTTTTCCAATACATATATATATA